>NW_015091240.1:2419951-2496615 GCF_001431845.1 Calidris pugnax
GAAAGTCTGTAGCTGGGATGTGGCTGGGGAAGGATCTAATGAGAGCTCTTAGCTCGCTAAAATGAGGTGCTGTGGCAGTATCTTAATTGGAGGTTTGGAGATTTCTTCCCCTGGGGTAGATTCTCAGAATATTTTGAGGTTGTCTCTTTGGAAATGTATAATGAAAAGGTAGTTCTGCTGCTTCACAGATTCTTCACATCCTTGCCTCTCAGTAATCAAATGAGAGCTAAAACCACCAGGCAGGATAAAACACAAAGGGACAGTCGAAGTTACAATAGCATTAATTGGTGAGGTGCTCGGTGTCAGCACATGGGGGTAGCACCCCAGCAGGCACAGCCCCCCCAGTCCTGCAGCTGGAAGGAACAAGCCCCTCCACCTCCATCTTCACCTTTGGCTCTATAGTGTTATGACACCCAAAACTCCATAATGTTTGCTGGAGGAGACAGCAGCCAAATGTCTAGTGGTTCTCTACATTCTCGACATTTTTACAGGAAAAACAAAATTAATTGGCTGAAGGTGAGAGATGTTTTGAGTAATTTTCACAGCTCACCCTCACTTTGTCCTTCCCCTGCACATCCATCCACAGCCACTCTGAAGCCTTCCCAAGCCTCATCACTCAACTTTCTCATCTCTCCACACTCATGGCTTGGTACAACATTTCCCACACACTCTCCCTGCACTCCAAAAACACACTTCGCTTGAAGACCACACTCGAGCTTTGTCAGTGGCAAGGAGACTAATCACATGTCAGCATTCAGTGCTTTATTAGCAGTTTTCTCAAATCAGGGATCCACGTCACTGTGAGTAAAGTGCTCACAGTTTTAATCTGGTGGTGGCTGCCTCAAATTGTGTACCGCTGTATTTCAACTGGCTACAGGTTGATTTCTCTGCATAGCTCAGTTCACCACATGTTAACATGCAAATTAAAAAATGATAATTAAAACACGCCTTCTTTGTAAAGCCAACACCATAACTGTCAGCATGGGCAGCAGGAGCGATGCTCGCTGCAGAGCAACTCAGACCTCTAGCAATCCTGCTTATATCTTGTAGTTTATTGTACAGTTAGAGATATGTGACTGCTGCAGACAAAACAAAATTGGAGCCAAAACTTCACTTAAAATCTCAAAAAATCCAAATCTTTATTATGAGTCAAAGAAGTTTGACTAATTCCATTGATTTTAAACACATTCTTTGTTACTTCCTCTCAGCTGGAAGCAGATACACAGAGGGAAAAACCCTTTTGATATACTTGCAGCCTGACCTAAGTTGCTCTTACAAGATTTCCAATTTCTGTTCTGCATCAAAGACATGTATTATCCATGAGCCATCAGCAGGGACAGAACCCAAGACTTCGAGCAATAAATACCACAGAGGTTTTTTGCTATTGGAGTTAAAGGGCTGAAAAATGGGGTAAATCCTTACAGCTTCCTCTAGGTTTTAGAAATAAAAACCTTAACCACTACAGATACTAATGACTATAGGGGAACCTGACATATTTAACTAATAGATTTTGTCATGATATTATTATCAGTCATCCTTATTACATATGGGCTTTTCATTCAGGTCAGTGGGAGTGGTCCAAGACCATGCATATGTATAAAACTGGACCCTTAAACCACACATGGGCCCTGTGAGGTGACACTACTGTCTCCATTTTATAAGTAAGGAAATGCAGGTACACACCTACAATTACAGTTTTGGATACTTCTCTGTACCAAGGTGAAATTTTCACCCTTTCAGTTGAGTTTACTGTCACAAAAACCCAACAATGTGGCCTTTTTGTCTGGTGTTTCTCATTTCTTTCTTCCTTTGAACACTCTGCGGCTTCCCAGAAGCACCACCTTCACCCCCAGCACAGCACCCACCTTGGCAGCAGCTCTGCTTGCACCAAGCCACTGAGTCCCCCACTGCCAGCAGGGAGATGATGAGCAGTCACACAGCTGGGAACCTGCTCAGAGCCAGGAGGACTTGTGTCCATTTCTCAGGTCTGCCTTTTCCTTATCCTGAGTGGCCAACAATGGGGGCTCTGTACTTCAGCTGTATGGACCAGAGAGTCCTTCATTTCTCCCAGTTTCTACATTGCCCATCTAGATGATACTCTTCTCTTCCTCGCTTTTGCACAGCAGTAGATGAAATGAATCTTTAATGTCAACTGGAGCACCTTGGCACTATTAATAAAAACCATGACACTAACAAGGGAGGTTTGTAAATTAGGAACCCTTGCTACAAACAGAGGTACACCCTATTTAGCACAAATCATTGCAGGCTCTTGTCTGTTTAGTGGCTATTTTAATCACTGGTGACTAATGCCTGTGAGGGCTATTCCAGGGTTTGACATGCCTCAAACACAAGAAAAAGGGAAATCTTGTGGGGAGCGAGGGGAGAGGAAGAGGGTGAGAGAAGGAATTGGCTGAAGCCAAAGGTTCATCACCAAAAAGCGTTCGGCTCATATCACCCATTTTCTGCTGTTGCTATTCCATTTGCTGGGGTCACTGACTAATTCCTTCTCTGAATAACAGCATGGTTTCTCTTCTTTTGGTGTGAATCTAAGAAAAACAGTCATGCTCTGGAACACAAACAAAGGCTACCTGTCCCTTCCTTGGTTATGGAAATGTGGGTCAGCCTTTTTATTTTTGAAGGGGACAGAGTAAAGGAGTTGGAATGCTGCTTGGCACACCACCAGAAAGGAAATCTCTGCTTAAATATTTGACGGGAAGAGAAAAAAAAAAAAAAAAAAAAAAAAAAAAGAGAAGAGGAAACAATGCAAAGGGGGATGGGGAGAGGCAACTTTGTTTCTTGCAGAAGAGGGCTGCATAGCAGATGAAGCTATGGCTCACCTCTGCACCATGCAGTGCTGCACTTCGCCTTCACAGAGTGAGCTCCTTTTGGTCAGACCAGTCCACTTCTTTTTTCCATCTGAGCTTTCTAAGAACTGAAGGAGTTTTCCTAGTTGAGTAATTTGGGGGGAAGAAAAAAAAAAAAAAAAAAAAAAAAAAAAAGAGAAGAGGAAACAATGCAAAGGGGGATGGGGAGAGGCAACTTTGTTTCTTGCAGAAGAGGGCTGCATAGCAGATGAAGCTATGGCTCACCTCTGCACCATGCAGTGCTGCACTTCGCCTTCACAGAGTGAGCTCCTTTTGGTCAGACCAGTCCACTTCTTTTTTCCATCTGAGCTTTCTAAGAACTGAAGGAGTTTTCCTAGTTGAGTAAAGCTGAACAAAGAGCACCAAGTCCCTCTGATGAGGCACATGCGCTTACTCAAGTCACACTGATCACAAATGGTTAAGGCTTACAGGCACATGCACCCATCTGACCACATCCAGATCACATCGAGCAGCACTATGAAAAAAACTTTCTAAAAGAGTTTTGGAAAAAAAAAAAATTTAAAAAAATATACAGGGGACAAAAAAGGCATTCTTTTGGAGCTAAAGGGTACAACATCTGATAACATGAGTGACCCACATAGGATTTGGGTTACAGCATCCAACCATCATCATCATTTATCTGAAGACCATCAGAATAGCAGACCAGGACTTCTGCATTCTTTCGTGTACTTCATCTGATCAACCAGCAGCACAAAAGCCCTCTACTCAGGTCATGCCTGCTTAGAAAGACACCCCAGAGCATCCAACACCAGTTCCTGCTGATTTCATGACAGCTGAGCAACCCCATGAACTCTCCAGGGCTAAGGTGGTACAGATGCCACAAAGTAAAAAGCCTGGCAGACAAATATTGCAAATGGTATGATTAGAGTTCAGAAAAGTACAGCATACCATTCCTGTCCTTTGGGGGCTAATGTGCAGCATAGCTTTTAAATAGAAGATGTGAGGGACTGGTTCAAGTCCTCCAGTTGGCTTCTCCTCTATTACAGCATTGCAAACACGCATATACCTTGTGGCCCTGTAAAATCCTTATGTTCACTCATGTCACTGCAGGTCTAGTTTTACAATATTGGAGGCTCCAAACAGGACTGATCATAAACAGCTGTTTCTGTTTTTCACTAAGAGGGAAATCTTTTTGGTTTATTGCTCTTGTGGCTACTGAGTACTAACACTGGAAAGCTAGTCATCTAAGTTGCCTTGGACGTATTTCTCAGTCTTTCTTTTTTTTTCAGTACATGTTTGTTTACCAATGTGGCTCCAGATTGTTGGCTAAGATTTGTAGACCCCTGGTGTAGCTACAGGAAATATTTCTAAAGTCTTCCTCTTCTGAGAAGTCTGCAGCTTAAGTAACAATCTCTTTCCATGAGGCTTCTGCATCAGCTAGCTGCACTACAAGTGTTCTCTCTCTCCTTTCCCTCTTCTCTACCTCTCTGTCCTTCTAACACATATTTTTGAGACAGTGAAGGTATCACCTCTGTAGATGTTGGTACCTTGGAGCTGTCTCCACTTGTCATGTATCAGATCCAAAGTGCAAGTCCAACTTTCACTCTTGCAATTCTTGAGCTGTTTCACTTGGCTCTTCCAGTTGTTACTTCCCATATATTTTTCTGCAAATAGTAGAGATGACAGGCTGCCTGCACATACTTGTACTTCACAGATCAGGGATGAACCTCCTAATGAGACAAGAGGAGGAACTGGAAGTTCTGTGGGTGGCTGTGGTTGGGAAAGTCCACACATTCACCAATAACCTCTCCAAGGCAACGTACCCTACAGCTTGTACTGGCCTGCAATTTGCCAGGTACTTCTTAGTACAGCGTCTTCTGTGGTCACTCCATCCTTGGACAGATTTTCAGGAGAACTCAGTGCACTGAGAAGCAGTGTCTGTAATTTCATAAAAGGACCCTTTGGAAACCTGGCCTGTATTTGGGTACAAAGAGTGACTCTCCTGGAAATCTGGTCCTAACAATCATGGAGAATGCTGGAAAAATTACTTTTGCGCCTTTTGACATGAAGCATGACTTTTGCAGGTGCTGCAAGCTCTGATTTAGCTGTTTCATCGAGGCCTGTGCTCTTCAAGGTGATGACGAAAACTTGAATTTCCCTTTTTTCTGTCATACAAAGGTGCAGGGGCTCCATGTACAGAACTGTATCAAAACCAGGAGGTTCCAGCCCTAACTCAGCTGAACTTTCAAAGCTGCTTGGAAACCTCATTCACATTAAACTTTATGGGAACTGGACATCCAAATTCCCTAGGTGGCTTTGCAAAACACAGCTGTAACTAATTGCTGTGCAGAAAGGTTTGGGGAAAAGATTTTGATCTAGAAAAGGAGAGAGAGATTGCAATGCCAAAAAAGCTTTTGCAATAGATCCTTACTTGGTATCCACAGACCTGATTCTGGGCTACCTCTTCTCAGCCATTTTACAATAGCTAATCCTCTCTCTGTAACTCTTCATGTGCCTGCAGAGGTTATAAACTAAGTGGGAGAAAGAATTCCTTTTGCGGAGTTTCTAGTAATCCCTGCCGCTGCAAACTATGGGGCTGAAAGGTTGAATAAATCAAAACCACTGATGAACAATTCACGCCCAACTCATTCCCATTGAAGAAATTGTCACATTCCATCAGTGAGGCTGGTAAAATCTGTGACCATCTCAACCCTTATCAAGCCTTAATTTCTTCTTCCTGTTTTGGCAATAATTTAACGTTAAAGGTCACGGAGCGAAATGCTCAGAGGCAGGAAGCGGAGGAGTTCTGATTTGATAACAACATTATTTAGCCCCACGAAGCCCCACTTGGTATTTTCTCCTCCTTTGTTCTTTTTCAAGACCACGATCCATCTTCCACTGAAGACAATGGGAGTGTTTCCACTGAATTTAATGAGACTTGGACCAGGCCCTAAATGTCAGTATTACTCTATTAATATTTATGCAGCTGGAAGTATGTCAGAAAATATACAGGATGTGCAGAGTAGCTGAGTGAGCTATGAGAATCATAAATTTTCCTGACTTAGTCATTTCTTCACAAATCCTTAACATTTCTAATCTAACCATGGTAATAATAAAATAGCAGGATTCTAACCTTCTCCTCTTACTGTGCAAACCTTTCTCTACTGTAATCTGTCTGAGTTGGCTCCAGAGCTGAAAATCATCTGCATTGCAACTCCCTATCTAGCTCATGTCTAGTCTCTCTGACACATATATAAAAAAATAAAACTGTTATTTTAGAAGTTGCACATTAAGTGGTCAAAATTAAAAGGCTCTCAAAACCAACAAGCTGTATGATTTACAGTCTTTAAAGATCTTTAGCTTAGCAGCCTTCACAGCCTTCAAAGGCGGGGAGCTGAGGAACTAAACCTGTTATTGCAAGGCCCCCACAAACAAGACAAGTGGCAACCATTCTGAGAAGGTTTCTCCGGGCTGTTTTCCTTGGGGTTTCCTCTCAGTGTGAGGAAAGGGCCAAGTAGTGTGGCAACAAGGGGAGCCTGCTAGTTTGCCATGGGACTGCCTGTCACTGCAGGGTGTGTGGCAACCACAGCAGTCATACCCTCTTCACGCAGCTGCTCCAACCTCCCTGTCTCTGGAGAAGTGATGGACAAAACAGTCCCAAAGGCCTGGAATTTCTTTTTCCCTTGAATAAGTCTCCAGACAGTTGGATTCCTCCCTGCCTCGCCGCCCTTTCTCAGTGGGCAGTGCTTGCCTGAGTGGGTGGAGGAATGCGGGCAAGCTCGCAGCATAATAGTCAACTGACCACCAGAGCTGTAGAGTAAGGTCACTGGGGAAAAACAGTCATTGAAGAATGCAGCTGAGCTATGCCCAAGGTATGCGGGAGGAGGCTTTGTCTCCTTTGGCATGCTGAGCCTGGCCAGGGCCACAGACAGGATGGCAAGGGGCTGGAAGGCACTGAGATATAGGCAGAATATGCTTTAAAGAGATGACCTGGAAGGGGTGGCTGCCAGATACGTTGGCAGGGTATCACCTCCTAATCCTGTTTTGCTGCCTACGAGCTGGTCTAGACTGAATTGGTTGACTGAAAAAACATGATAGTTACATACAAATGACCTAGGTGAAACATCAAAAGATTAATACAAGGCAATTCTGCGGTACTGTTGGAGACAATGGTGCTTCCAGGATCCAGATTAACCCATTGCAGACTTAGAAATACACCCCAACTTAAGTGACTGAATCACATCATGGTTGAGGTGGAAAGAGGTTGAGATCTTCGTGACCAATCCACCCTGCTCAAGCACTACCTAGAGCAGGGTGCCCAGGACAATATAATGAACTTCAAGAGAAAGCTGTTCAACGTGCCCAACTGCCTCAAAAAAAATTCAGGAGACTTTCAATGGCCACGAGACACTTGTGTAGCATCTAGCAGTTACCTCAGGGAAATGGAGACACTGCCATGTGTTTGGAGAGCATGGAAGAAGTTGAAATGAAAAAAAGTTCTCCATCACCTCCTCTCAAGTGTACCAGAGCTAGAAGATGGGCACACTTCTATACTCCAGCTTGGTATATCAACCACCTTTATCATCTCTTGAAATCCCCCATTTGTTTCCTCTCTAAATCTTTAACTCTCCAAACTCCAAAGCACAATCTTAAGAACACACCAGGAGAAGAACATGGGCTAGGCTGGAAAGGATGGCAACGCTGGAAGAACAACCAAAAATGTGACTTTGCACTGATTAACACTCATCCCTCAAATCAGCATTCTTATTCTCAAGGTTACCAGACCTCACCATCAGGAGAGCCAGTTTTCTTCCCTCCGCAGCACTCAGCAGGTCAAAGGATTTCTCCTTATGTGAGCTGAAACATGTACACCAAGCTATTTTTTCCAGGCTCAGCATTATTTGTTGTTTAACTTGCCCTAGGTGTAGCTTAGTTTATTAATTGAGGCAAGGTTTGAAGGGAAAGGTAGTATCTTTTATTGGACCAACTGGTACTGCTGACCTTGCTACAAACATCTCCTTGTTTATGATCATAGACAATCACAGCTACAGCAACACTTCTAGGACAACTTGGTTTTTCAAAGCAGTCCCACAGCTTGCTGTGAACAGAAATATCGCACAAACCAGCTTTTCCAACTGGACCCACAAAAGAGCTCTATCTAGAGACGCCTGGTTTTTGGGAAACAGAAAAAAAAACAAACTGGAGAAAACTACTCTCTCTAACCCAATATCCTACCTCCAACAGTGACCAAGATCAGATGCCTCAAAAATGCCAGAAAATCCACATCTGGGTGGATTTTCTTTTGTATCTGGGTGGTGATCTGTTCCTAGGGGCAGTTTCCTCTGCTCCTGTGAAGCCAGCAGTCCAACTTCTCAGCTTGAGCCTATCAATCCAAAACCCCAAATCTGAAGGATCCATTCCTTGAGGGACATTTTTGTCAGTGCAAACACGACAGTCCCAGACCATTTCTCATGTTGCTAAAGAGCAGTCTGTACAAAAAAAAAAAAAAAAAAATCTTGACATTTGGGGTGAGAATCGTAAATCCCTGTTCAAGAGCTATGAATCTTAACTTTACTTTTTCTATTCCACTGTATTTGGGATATCACAAACCAGCTTTTCCAACTGGACCCACAAATGAGCTCTATCTAGAGACGCCTGGTTTTTGGGAAACAGAAAAAAAAACAAACTGGAGAAAACTACTCTCTCTAACCCAATATCCTACCTCCAACAGTGACCAAGATCAGATGCCTCAAAAATGCCAGAAAATCCACATCTGGGTGGATTTTCTTTTGTATCTGGGTGGTGATCTGTTCCTAGGGGCAGTTTCCTCTGCTCCTGTGAAGCCAGCAGTCCAACTTCTCAGCTTGAGCCTATCAATCCAAAACCCCAAATCTGAAGGATCCATTCCTTGAGGGACATTTTTGTCAGTGCAAACACGACAGTCCCAGACCATTTCTCATGTTGCTAAAGAGCAGTCTGTAAAAAAAAAAAAAAAAAAAAAATCTGAGCATTGAGGCTGGGATTTTTATTGGAGCATAAAAGATTTCAGACACTGAAACTCTCGAGATGCTGGGCAGCTCACATCAGTATGGTCCCTTTGAAATTCCCACAAAAAAAAAAAACTTTTGCAACATCACTTTAAATTTCTGAGAGTATAGCAGAGCAATCGGTTCCGCAGCACTTTCGGATGGGTGTTTTATCACTCTGGTGATGGGTGAAAGGGCAGGAAGCAGAGGGACAGGATGGAATTTGGAGCGTGACCCAAGTCCTGCCAGGACACAGGGGAGGGACGCTTTCCGAAAAAAGAGAAGCTTTGCCACGGGGGAAGTGGGCTGCCTTGCCTCCATATCCTGTGGATCCAAACTTCCCCCTGAGCTTGACATCTCTTATGAAAATATGCATGCAGACTTCTCCAAACTGCTTCCCACTCCACTCCAGCAGAAGGGCCAGTTCTTGACAGCCTGAGTTTTTAGCAAAAACAGGTCTAACCCTGCCACTCAGACTGTGTTAATGCAGTGGAAACAAGGGGAGAATCACACCTAATATTATGGAAATTTCCCATGGAAATCTTCGACAGGAAGAAAATAACGTGTTTGATGAGATGAGTCACAAAATATCAGCTCTCCTGGCTGCTTGAAACCAAAGATTCAAATAATGGCAAAAACCCCACATTGGTTCATATCATTTGAGCATGAAGCTTTTTCTTCTTTCTTCTACACAGTCAATGTTTCCTTTAGGAAAAAAACCCCAGACCAGTTCTCCTCACTGTGTATCTCTTAAAAGATACTGGTGCTTCACATAAGCAGTCTTTGGTCTTTCCCCTCTCCTTTTTTTCACTGAAAATGGTAGTTTTACGGATCTGACTTTGGAGTATCTTACAAGAAACTGACTCAGAAAGCATTAAAAGTGCTTCAAAAGTCTTGGCTAAAACTAAATCAAATTTTGAGAAGTGCTTATGTGACTTGGGTTAGTATTTCAGCTCCTACAACAGTTTATTTCTTATGAAAATTATCATTCTCCTTGAAGTGTTCTATTTAACTAAAACTGCTGTTTTCAGCAAGAGTAGTTTGGAATTGTCCATTGTAGCATTGAAGACCAGACTATTAAATAAGTTATTTCTTAGTTGCTTTGGAGCCCACCCTTTCTAACCATTCACTAAGTATTCAACGAACCACCCTGAAATCCTTATCAGGCCTGAGATTATAACAAAACTTCAAATTTGAGGCATTTTTGCTCACTTTTCAAACTTGTGTTGAGACAAACTCAACATTTACAGGCACTCTGGGCCACCGGTAGTTCTTTCAGGCCCATTTTTTGAAAGAAAACATAATATGCTAGGAATTTAAACAAAAGTGATGTATCAGCAAATGACCCTCAGACAGTGTGACCTCATCTCCCAGCCACTCAACATTTGGGAAAAGGAATGAAGTTTGTTGCCCTTTAGCAACAGACCAACAAAACAGACAATAGCTAAAATACCCATACCATTTGAAACACAAGCAAATCTCAAATCTGCCACCTCTTCTCCCTTCCTTTCCCACCCCACAGAAGCTAGAATTGAACTATTTGGCATCTAATAAAAGGTCTGTGAAGCAAGAGGAGGGACACAGGCAGTCATTTTTGGTTTAGACATGGAGGCAAATACTCAGCACTTAATTTTTGAAGCATTGACTGCAGCAGAGTATCAGCAGCATCATAATAACCTCAATTACAATCTGAGCAAGCCTTCGGGGAGTTCTTAGAAGGGCAGCTAGGACTGCATGACCTCAAGGGCTCTTGCTCAGGAGAAAGCAAATTCAAAGCCCTCAAGCCTGGATGCAAACCTGGCATGTGAGCTTGTGACCCAGTTTCGTTCCTCAGCCTGCATTTGATGTTTTAAACACTTCAGACCAGGGACTGTCTATTATTGTGTATGAGATGGAAAGCACCCAAGACAATGGGCTCCTGATCTCTGTTTGGACATCTACGATCTATTGTAATACAAGTCAAAAAAATAAATGTTTTCCTGCTGTTTCTGAGACTCTGCTTCCATTCGGGGCTTGAACCTGGACGAGGAGGGATCCAGGGAAATAACACAAATAAGAAAAAAAAGGAATAGAACTAATGAGACTTGGTATCTGACACACTTGCTGTGCCCAGGAAGCTTTTCCCATGGCTGAGGTTCTTCCTAAGATCTTCTCTCTGTGTGATTTTTTTGTGTCTGAAATTCATGCCCATAAGCAGGACATGTCTCCTCACCAGGTCTAAATTTCATTATATTTGTAGAAACTGGATTATCCTCGAGATCCTACCCCCTTCCCAAACAAGGATGAAATTAGCTAGAGTCCTAAGGAAGGAGACAGAGGGGCAAGCACAGGAGCACAAATTCATACATAGAATACTTTCACATAAAGCTTATTTCCTTAGGATATTGGCTAGAAAAATACACAAAGTACTTTCTCAGCTCTTGGCTGCTGAAATTACATCTGGCCTGGTTTACCTACATCCGCCAGCCAAAGCAGCAGGGTTATGACCATACCCACTAATGCACACCACAAGATGTTGTGCCTGGTTATCTCCTTCAGAGAGGGGATCAGGCCACAGAAAGCTAAGACAGATGTAGAAAATGAGGAGTGGCCTTACTAAGCCACACTGAATGTCCATCTAGCTCAGTATCTTGTCTCTAACAGTGGCCATGATAGACACCCAAGGAGGAATAAAGTTCAGCAGACAGTTTTGATACTTTCTGCCGGTGTCCTCTTCACATCCAACAATTTTTGTTCAGCAACTTTGAACAATGCAATTGCTACACACTTTGCAATCTCTAGGGATTTCTTTTTGATGAAATTCTTCCCTTGAACTTATGTAAAATTATAGTTCAGAGAAGTGTGCTGAGATATGAACTTTTGTGGGGTTTGCTGAAGACACGGGCCAATTCCGAAACGTAGCTCTTCAGCTTGCCCACTTCTGAAGCCTTGGCAAGGAAGCAATGGCTACCTTGCCCCATCCCAAATTGCTCCTGCTCTCCTGCAGCACACTAGAGGAGAACAACTCACAGGCAGCACAGTGCAGAGCAGTGCTAACAATCCTCAAGCTGGACTGGGCTAGGAAGAATTAAACCTAAAAAGCCTTTCAGACACTTGACAACTTATGAAGATAAGAAGAGATCTTACCCTTTTGCATTTAAACTGTCTCCCTGGATTAGATAAACTACATTGGTTAAAAGATTCTCAAGCCGGTGTAGACAGCACCTACGAAGGGTTTTCCTGGCACAGCCAAGCTGCGACTCCCTGCCATACTTGAACTCACGTAACCAAGCAAGTAAACCTCTGGAGTGGAGACCTGGCTGCGATTCAGTCAAAAAGCAGACATGAGCTCTGAGCAGGAGATTAAGCACCTACGTTTGCTTTCTGCTTGTTTTCGACAAGCCTCTCCCCAGACAGGGCTCTGACCCAATTCCCACTGAAGTCCACAAAGGCGGCCGACTGGCTTTAGGAGCTGGATGGCACCCAGCGCCTGACTGAGTGAAACACTATCCACTGTCCCACAGCTCCAGGCCTCCTGCCCCCACAGCTCAAAGCCACCAGGACTTCTACATTCTCCCCCAGCTTAGCGGGATGACCAGCACCAGCCCTGGTGCAAATACAGCTGCTCAAATCCGATGTCACCATTCACACAGGGTGTGATTGCCACCGTCCTCTGGCACCCTGACCTCTCCCTCCCAGCCAGCCGCAAAGAGCATGCTGCATCTTGTGCCCATATTTTCTTTCCTAAGAAAGCCCCGAGGGGGTTCTTTGGCACAGCTCACATTGCTGGTGAACAGCTCCCTTTGGCTTCCATGTTTACATCCTTGTGGTTGTTAATTTGAGAGAAGCCTTTTATTTTAGACACACACACCCCAACTCCCTCTGCAGGGGGGGAAAAATGTGACCTTTAAGATTGTTTATACCAATCAACAAGAAGCCCTCGCGCTGCCGGATTCCAAGAAACACGAGACCATCTTGGAGCTTGGAAGAGGGAGGGGAGCACGGGTGAGGAGCGGGAGCAATCAAGGTCAGGAGTTCATAGACAGGATAAGGCAGAAGGCAAGGCGAGCAGGCAGGGTGGCAGGGCATGCCCTCTCCATTCAGAGAGGCAAGGCAAGCACCGGCACCTCCATCGACGATGTGCAGCAGACCAGATTCACAGCGCGGGGAGCCAACATCCTGAGGTGATGCAAGGAGCAAACTGGTTGTGGTGGCCTTGGAGAATGAGGGTGGTCATTTCTTCTTCGCAAATCCTTCATGGGTCTTCTCCCAGCCTCGCAGCATCTCACTGCAGACCAGGGGAGATCCAGGACAAGGAGAAATTATGACAGTCCAGTTTTGCACTCTGGTGCCCGCTGTGATGAATAAAGGGGTTTGACAAGACCAGGAGGAAGATGAAAATATTTTCCCACTGTTGAACACAAGAGTAAATAAATAAGTAAACAGACAAGCATTCAAATCCAGGAATTTCCTTTCATTGCCAACATCAGCCTTCAAGGGAATAGCACCACAAATTTTTTCCTACCATTGTACTGAGCCAAATGAGCAAAGGTTGTGGCTTCAGGGAACAAAATTTCAAGAGTCCGAATAGGCAGAGGAAGTACTGGCAGCTCAGGACTGGCACAAAATCCACGGGTGTTGTATGCACAAAATGCCAGTACCAACAGCTGCGAGGACTCGCTTCCACTTCAAAAGCGGCAACACCACCATCTCAGTAGGTTCAAGACCGAGGCATTGAGGGGAGAAAGAAAAAGGGTGAAGATCAATAGAAACCACGGGAGGACAAATGTGGTGGGACAGACAGAGATGCTGTGATACAGCACACCACTTGTGGGCAGTCAGCCCAATTCAAGGCAGGGGTTTTCAGGACAGAGGTATGCTTCTTCTTTTGAGCCCTCTCCCTAACCAAAACATCACAGTGGATGTCAAATTCAGCCCCAAGGTATCTGGCATGCAGTCAGGAGTTTGACAATTTCAGTCACTTTTTTGTGGCCAAAGCTCTCTATGAATCTATATATTTACAATTATAGGACTGCATCTTGTTCTCATTGACACTTATCTTCTCAATTGGGCTACACAATATAACCAGAGGTGGTATTTGGCCTATGCATTGCCTTTATTTTTTATGTTGTCTGCCCAGATATATTATTTATGACCCATTAGATACATTTGTTTGTTAACTAATAAACCTCAGAAAATATTTTAATGAAAGACTGTATTTTTAAACAATCACATTGCTGCTCCTCTATTAGCACTCGAGGATTAAATAAGACTGTGAGTAGTTGTTAACTAACAATTGGTTACTAAAACACATGGACTGAGGTTTTTGTCTTCCCATTATTGAGGCTAAAGAAACGACGCTTCTATAACCACACTGATGTTGCCGGCTGAGTTCTCATTTCAAGACACATGCTGAATTTTAAACCACCACATGGATTTTCACCCATACCTTCATCAGCATTGGATGTGCTGTGAAGGAGAAAAGCAGATGGATGTCACAGCTGTCTGTGCAGACATCAAAAGTAATTCTCTTTTTAAAAACAATTAGATAGCTGTTCTTGGGGTTATTTCTTTTACTTTTTTCTTTTTTTTTTTTCTTCCTTTTTTCTTTCTCCTTTCTCTTTTATTAAGCAGTGCTACCACTCCAGTTTTTCTGCTGGGTAACGCAGGGCTTTGACAGCATCTGGGATTTGCATGCTAGGACAATTACTCTGTGCAAGCCCTGCACAGCTGCACTGCTGGTGAAGTGACAATAGTGCTCACTTTCTTTGCTTGACCAAGCTACCAGAAGTCTGCTCATGAATACAAGCCTGGAGTAACATTTGTGGGCTAAGGTCAGCAGTATCATTTCTGATACTTATGTCCATTCATCTGCCAACATGCTGTCTGCAATCTGAAACATGCTTCTGTTTCATTCCTACATTGTCTCATCGATGAAAGAAATTTCCAGGAGAGAGAGAGATGGCCTACAGAGCCAGCAGTTACTTGTTCTTCCTTGGGTCCTGTTTTCAATATAAGTCCTTGGTTTAGGTTATTGTTTCTCCTTTTTCGTCTTCATTCATTCTAACATTCCATCTTGCCATGCAATTGGAGCTATTCAACTCAAAGATAAAAAGGATTCATGAAAATGCTCAAAGACCAAGCTGGGTTGCTCATTGACGCGGACTCCGAGTCCTGTTTTATATGACTTAGGGAATAGTAGTTCCTCTGAGAAATTATTCTCCATTCAGATCCTCAGGAAAAGCATTTGTCCTGATTGGATACAAATGAGAGAAATGAAATGCAGATGGTTCCTTTTTGGCTACAGCTCCAAGGAGGCCCATGTAGCATGGTTATCTTTGGTCAGCTGCCTTCTGATTTCTTCCAACTCAAGCGTCATTCCTACCTGCTCACCTTTGCAAGCATGACCCATATTTTCTCCGACTACCGCACCACCAAGATGGACAGTGAAAGAAATCAGCCATCTCTGCCTCTCTGGTTTTCAAGGTCTAATTCTGTCAAAAACCATTGAAAGTCACAGTAACTCAGTTCTAGGAGTTAGCTCATCCTTACAAATGAAAACACAGATTCAGCCTACCTACGTATTTCCAAACTCTGTTTACGCAGCATTTCTTGTTTGCTGGCACTGGCTCTTTGGAAGTGCCTGAGCACTAAGAAACACCAGGCACAGAGATTTAGTTGGAAATCAGCAGTGATCTCGTGAACTGCCACTTCTGCTTCTCTTGCTATTTTGAAGTCTCTCACAGCATTGGAAAGTCAAAAGGAAACAACGTAAAAGGAAAAAACACTGAAAAAACCACAGACATTGACACAGCAAAAATTGTGTTCCTCCTTATTCCCCAAGATACTAAGATATCAATCCCAAAAGCATACTCTTACTATTTCAAGACAAATGTTTAATTGAAAATTTTTACTCCATTCTATGATGCTTGTCCATCACACCATGAGACAGCATGTAACCCCATCAGAGGAAAGATTGTGAAAGAAAGTTCAAACGCTATCTTCTCTTTCACTTGTTACCCCATCCTATTGGCCTCTCTGATTTGGCCAGGAAGAATCAGGAAGAAACACCAGAAAAACTTTGCTGCTGAATGAACCTTGTTGTTGTAAGAACAAGGATAATCTATTCACAGTCAAAAATGGCAATCTTATAGAGACCTCCTGAAATAAACCAATCTAAATAGAAGATAAATAAATCTTAAAACCAAACCAAAAAAAACCAAACCCAAACCAAAACCAATCCCACCCAAATCAGCACAATAATACAACTATCCTCAAACCATGTTTGAATTCCCCAAAAGCGGGACCAGACAAGGGACTCTGTGGACTCCAATATGAAGTTCACCCCACTGTTGAGTTTGAAAGCATTTCACACAACATAAAGATGGATAGTAGTGTAAAACTAATGTAAAGGTAGATAGATCAGCAGTCTGGTCCATGGCCAAAATCTGGTTTCACCCCTGGAAACCCAAAACCACAAAGGACTGAAGTAAAAAATATAACGATACACCAAAGCTACCCGATACCTCCCAAGCTCTCTAGCTCAATGATCTTTACAACCAGTGAAGGGGCTCAGAGCTGTACTTTCTTTGTGGCCATACTCTTAAATGTCCAGTTTAGGTAAAAGAGTTTATGATTCCCAGGCTATGATGGATATCCTAGCTGCAACCACAGCTGTAAAGACACAGTCAGGATTATTTTGAGCATCCATCACCTACCCAACTTGAGCCTTGTGTCTCATCTGTCACCTAAGTAGGGGGTGCAAATCTCATTATAACCACCAGAGTGAGTCATGTGTTACAACTTCTGTGCACGTCCATTATATTCAAGAATAACCTCCCAGCTCCTCCAGATGGGATGGCAGAGATGGATGGACAACTCTCTTTGATCTGGGGAGTTCTTCCTCTACCTCCAGTTTGTCTTCAATTGCCTCCAAGGTCATGCTGTCAGGACAGGGACGGCACACACACATCCCCCACCACCCTTGCATATGAATCTCATCTCCCCTCCTCCAAAACCACAGTCTACACATGTTTGCTGTTACTTCCAGATGTGTCCACAACTTGAAAGCGGTGATTTGAGAGGAAAAAACCAACATTTAGAGCTAGCAGAGCTGAGTTCCCCTTCCCCTCCCTTTCCTTCCGCATCTGTCCAGGTCATCTATGCAGGCAACACTGAACAGTTCTAGGGGTCTCAATAACACACCACAGAATCATCTGCATGTGGACAGGTTAGAGAGACAACACAACTCCTCTTCTCCCCATTATAGTTAAAGCCTCTCTCTCAGCACACTGCTCAGAATTTACTCCTAGAGATCTTTAGCTAAAGCCCCGCTTAACAGATATCTAACAAGAAACCAGCTGGTGTCCTTCCCCATGCTGGAATGAAACGGATGCCTGCAAAACAATGGAAGTGGTAGCACTGACTAGGACTTGATCGCCTCGATAGATGCAACAGCACGTACAACACTAATATATTTTAATCCTACTGTCCTCACTCATGCAACCCTGGCAAAAGGCTCTGTCCTGCAGACATCTTCAGCCCCGGGTCTTTCTGCAGTAACCAGACTGGGGGTCCCTTTTGGTGGCTGGTCATGTGGATTGTGGTGGGCAGGCACACAATGCCACTTCTGTGTGGTACTGCAGGCTTTGAATTTTCCCTTGAAGAGGACAGAGGGAAGAGAGAGAAAAGAGACAGCCTGACTCACAACGATACCTGGAGATTTTGCTCCACAGCCAGAGCGTCACTGACATGAGAAGGGTTCACCCCTGGTTTTGGGAGTTCTCAGAGCAGCTCTCTTCCCCATCAGCTGGTGACAGCCCACCCCTTCCACGCCCTGTGCTGTGGGAAGTTAATTTAGAAGCCAGCTTTGCCATCTGTGGATTACCCCATGCTGGGAAAACCCTCAGCTGGGGAGATCTGTTGTCTTTCCAGAGCAGCGCAAAGAAATCAGAGCGTGGGAGAGAACATGGACCTAAGAATCCTTCTAAGTCCTTCACAAATTTCTCCATGCATCCCCCAGACTCCACCTCTTCCATCCAAAGTACCTAAATGCATCCTTATAGTGATGTCTGCTGTTGACACCAGAGCAGACTCACAGCAGCACTCCTGCTGCTGCCCTCAGCTGAGTCATGACTCATGAACAAAGGGGATTTTGACCATTGTTATTTTATTATTTTCATTATTTCATTCATCATCTTAATTTCCCTCTCTCACTCCTGGCCAAAAGGGAAAGAAAGACATACACACACATACACACACACAAAAGAGGGGGGCAGAAGGAAAAAACCGCCAACATGGTCCACATCTGGAAACTGATTTCCCAACCCCAGAACAAAGAGCTCTGAAATTGTGGTTCCAAGTCTCCTGTTTGTGTTCTTCCATTATGTAAAAAGTCCTATAATAAAATCTAATGGAGAAGCCCAAGAGTCGGCAAGAATTATTTGGAATTTATTAGTGAACAAGATCCATTCAGAAGTTCTTGTAGAACTGTACATTGGACTTACAAAGCTATTAAGCTCAAAAAAGCTGCAGGACCATGACAGCTTTTGGTTCCAGAAAACTTCTCAGTTGATCAGGCTTGGCTTGGCTTAAATCACTTCTTTAATCCCAGCTAAACTACTGTACCATTTCTGTTACTTTCCATGTTCAGAAATATCACTCTTGCCAAAGTTTAGTGCTGTGGAGGGATGGGGAAAAATTATGGAGACACAAAGAGAATGCTAAGGGGAGAAAGGGGAAGAAAAAAAAATTTTAGAAATCATAATTTTTCAGCAAGGGAAATGGGGACAAACAGTTCTTAAGAGAGTTTAGGATGTCAGTCATTTTTAACAACAGGAAGTTTCTTAGAATGGGTTAAAAATCTACTACTGACACTTTTAACAGAAAAGGATTTTGCAAGTCAATAGAAATGTTCATGTGGGGGGAAAAAAATTCAAAAACATTGTTTTTAATTTGAAAAACTGTAACCCCATAGCATTTCAATGGGAAAAAAATACATGTATTGTTGAGAAATGGCACAGTGCACCCCACTGGGACAGAAAGAAAAGCATTATTCGTTGAGAATTGTTGAGGAGAGGACAATTATTTGAGGGCTTCAAAAGAAGATGCTCCTCTGACCTGCTTGATCATATACAGATACGCCCAAGAGCCATGTGTACTACAGCTTCCACTTCCACCTCGGGTATCATGAATAGCAGCCCAACATATTGGCACTACATTGAAAGTCAGGGCTCATGTTCAGCATGGATTTGTCCTTTAGCTCCAAGCCAAAATGATCTAGGAACAGACACCACAACTGGATGTACATGAAGGAAGCCACATTGTCCAACAGTCTCCTGGTCATAAGCCCTCCTCCCCTGCCTTTTCTTTGATGTTACTTAGCTGTGCTTACGTTCAGTGTTGAATCATTGGACTTAGCCTTTCATCCAGACCCTTGGGATGAGTTACAGGGATGGAAAGAGAAAGGCACTACTTAATAACACTTTCCAAGTACAAGGGAGAGGAGATTCCTGGAAAATCAGGTTAAGATCGTCCAAAAAACTTCTTCGAGGAAATGTGGCAAACAGTATATAGCTAACTATTTATGGTGGAGATGGAAGTTAGACTACCCTTGAAGGCAAGCGGCTGCTGTCCAGACAGAGGTCTTAATCATCATTCCAGTTAGTCACTGAAAACTAAACACATCATAAGTAGGTGGGGAAAAAGGGCTATTCCAAATAAATAGCCTCATTATTCTGCAGGAACTGTTCTAGCTCATATATGTTTACCTACATTCATATTTAAAAAGAAGGCGTTGAGCCAAACCATGGAACCAGAACTTGAATTCTGAAACCAGTCTTCTTTCTCCATGCATAGAATTGCTCAAACAAGAACAAAATTGGTCAAAACATTTTTATTTTTTTTTCATATGAACAGTGTGGGGTTGGGTTTTTTTAAAAAAGAAAATTAATTTGTGAACATTTTCTTCTCCCGTCCCTCAATTTTTTCTAATTTTGCAGTAAAAAAAAAAAGAAAACAAGGAACTGTTTTTCAGCTTTGTTCTTCTTCATTCTTGCATTTTTACTGTCAAATCAGAAAACTGAACTTCTTTTTTTGAGCAGTTCTCAAAAGCACTTGCAGGAAACACTATTAGGAGACGATCTGTATTGCTCCCGCCTCCCTTAAAACACCCTATGAAATGTTCTTGCTATTCGTGGATATGCCCAGCTCTAAAACGTGACCCAAATGTGGTCCAGCGACTCAACTCATCAGACACCAAATGCTATCTGTTTTTCTGTGAAGCATTTTAATACCAGATCTCAGAGGAGTCGCTGGTCTGTCTGCGACAATCTCCTGTTACCAGACCTACTTCTGTCGTAGTTGCCCTGCCCAGAGCAATGCAACTTTAGCAGAGCATAAGCTCAGCCTCAGGCCTCCACAGCCTCCTCCTCTCTAAAATCATCATTTCTCTCATTTATAAGCAGCAGAAACACATATTCAGTCTGCTGGTTTCCAGCCCAGAGATCCAAGTTAACTAGATGAAGACAAGGTCTTGCATCCCCTCATTACTTCCTTGTACTACGTGTGTACCTCCCAGGCTGCAAACACTCTCAGTTTTACCCCAACTGTTGCAACAGTCAATCCATTTCTCACACTCCAGGTCTTACAGTTAGGTGAAATGTACAATTTTTATTAATAAAAATGTTTTCCAACCTTCGTGCTTTCCCAGGAAAATTTGGAGATGACAGGCTCACACACCAGGCAGCAGCAGTAAAGAAGTAGGTACATATTTCAGCCTCGTGATTTTTCATCCAGCATCATGGTTTGTCAAGACTTGACTCATGATTTTTGAATGCTGCTGAGGCTGGTGATACTGACTGCGAACTTTGAGAGGTTTCAACGGTTTACTGAAGGGGAAGTGGGGACTCAAGCTCGTGACACTGGTGCCTTTCAGCACTGTGAGCTGTACTGTGCATCTCAGCAGAGCACTGTACTGTGGAGACAACATGCACAAGTCCCAGCTCACCCACTCTTGCCCAAGCCATCCCTCTCCCTTGAGGACACACAGGGAGTAGAGCAATCATCCATGGGTGCAAAAGCAAGACCCAGTCCTGCTCCTCACAGGAATCCATGAGAATTTTTGCCTTTAGCCCACTAATGGAGACAGGGTCTTGCCCAAAGCACATACCAAGGGAATGAATCTTCCAGAAATTTGAATTCTCTTTGCCTCATACCAAAACATTCATAGTAAGACCAGGCGGCACTCCGCAGCAAAACACTGGCAAGAAGAAACACTAATAAAAAACTAAGACGCTAAAAAACCCCAAGAAAAACCTCCCAGAAGAAACAAACATAAGAAGAATATGCTGCCCATTCAGTGAAAAAAAATGCTAACAAATTAATGCTGTCTCATGATGATACTGAAATATTTACAGGAAGAGAGCACAGAATTTTGGCTGGCAAACACAAAAAGTATCTATCACAACTATTTTCTGTGTAGAACAAAGGGGAGAGGAAATAGAGGAGGAAAAGTTGGGGAGTAGGGGGAGGGTGAAAGAAAGGAGACAGAAAAGCAGGGAGAGGAATACAGACTAAAAAAAATGATGGGGAAAAAAAAAAGAAAAGAAAAAAGAGGAATTGAGGGGGATCAAGAGCAGAGTTCACAATAGGAAGTTGTGCTGCTCCCTGTTTACCTGCCAGTAGCCGGATTCATTGGCATCTCCCTTAGGTGACAGAGACTCACTCAATTCCCTCACAAGAGCAGCATATTATTAAAAGAGGCTGCCAATAGCATGCACAACATTTTATGCTGCCCAATGGGGCCAAATGAATGGAAAGAATAAGTGACTTATTGTTTTATATTCATGTCACTATAGATAATTACATAAGTTGGCCAGCAGGCCGAGGGATGTGATTCTATCCCTCTACTCTGCTCTGGTGAGACCCCATTGGGAGTACTGCAGCCAGCCCAGGAGTCCTCCGCAGAGGAAGGACATGGACCTGTTGGAATAGGTCCAGAGGAGAGCCACAAAGATGATCAGAGGGCTGAAGCACCTCTCCTGTAAAGACAGATTGAGAGTTGGGTTTGTTCAGCCTGGAGAAGAGAAGGCTCTGGGGAGACCTTATAATGGCCTTCCAGTACTTAAAGGGGGCCTACAGGAGAGATGGTGAGGGACTCTTTATTGGGGAGTGTAGCGATAGGATGAAGGGTAATGGTTTAAAACTGAAAGAGGGGGATTTAGATTAGACATTAGAAAGAAATTCTTTACTGTGAGGCTGGAACAGATTGCCCAGACAAGCTGTGGATGCCCCATCCCTGGAAGTGTTCAAGACCAGGCTGGATGGGGCTTTGAGCAATCTAGTCTAGTGGGAGGTGTCCCAGCCCATGGCAGGGGGGTTGGAACTCGATGATCTTTAAAGTCCCTTCCAACCTGAACCGTTCTATGATTCTATGAGTTGGCTTCACAGCCTGAGCCTTCCTCAGCCAGTAATCCCCATGATTCATGACTGACAGTTGCATAATGGTGCTCTCAATGACTTCATCATATTGCATGGAAAATGCTGTCTAGATATACATGCATGCACAGTGACTCACTTTGACACCTTGGGTTGACATTTGCAGCCTGGGCCAAGTCTGTCAGGAAGACAAAGGCGCTTCTTGTGAGATTTCCAAGCCATAAGGGCAGGTATTGAACAACAGAACACACAGGAAAAGGCAGGAAAAGGTATCCCTCAAATATTCAGTTCATGTATGCAATGGCTGAGTGCGTTGGCACAAGAAAATACTCAAAGCAACAGCTCTTCTCTGGTAACAGCCAACAACAGTACTAAAGAGTGCAAGGCATATAGTCCATTTTGATGCTATAAGCAAGGAAAACAGAAGAAATACTCTGCACAGAGCAGGCACAAATAGAAATATCCCAGGAACTTCTCAAGAACCAAGAGAGGCCTTTCCATCTGGAGAGAAGATGATAATCTCAGAATCAAGAGTCAGCAGAGACAGCAAAGTGCTGCAGAACAACCTGAATCAGAAGAGGAAACAATATGAAAAATAGCACTCAGACATCACTTGGCAACTGTGTAAGAGGCTGCAGGTAGCACCAGGACTGCTAAAAAGCTCAGAGTTAATGCCAGGAAGATCGGAACAAGTAAGGCCTATCCCTAGCTGCTGGGATTTGTTGCTGCTCAGCATGTATCACCACAGATGCTCACTAGCAACACAATGAGGATAAGCTGCTAGAGGACACACATCTCCTGAATGAGCATGTACAAGGACCCTGCTGCTCTTTCATAGGCCTGCTATTGGCAGCAGCTGGACTTGCAGTTGTCCTCGCCTTGCCATGTCATAGCTATGGGGAAATATATTTTTCCATCCGAGTTTGAACATTTCCAAGCTAGCCTTGACCCCATGGTAAGAGAAATCGCAGCCACTGATCAGAACACCTATTTGTTCACATTTTGCCAAGCTAAAGGGGAGCCAAGCGTGATACGTGGTCATTTCAAGGAGCCTTAAATGGCATAAGGCCACATGAGAAGGCATGACAGAGCCAGATCTCCCCGTTGTTCCCCAGGGAATACTCTACTCACCAGAGCCATGCCCATTTCTTCCTGCACCCTCCGGCCCTGTTGCAAAATGTGACACCCATTCACGTGCCAGGCAAGCCATGCTGCTGCTCCCCTGACTGGAGCTACTTCTTACCTTAGATCAATACCAAAAAAAATTTTAAAAAAAAGCTCTCCCTTGGGTATCATGCAGTGCATTCCAGTTCCTCCCAGTCAGTGTTTGTGCAGTGTTTTAAATACATGAAGCGTTATATAAATGCTAACTATTATTATAATGTTCCCCTCCTTCCAGTCAACTCCCCCCACAGACCCACGGACACATTCCCCACCTCCCGTTTTAGCACGTTCACAGCATCAGAAATTACCCTGTTTTCATTTACCCTGCCCTTTGCCATATGATCCTGGCCCTCAGAAGCTTTAAATAGTCTGCATTATTATGAAGGCTTGTTAGAACTTGTCCCTAATCACTCCAGGAATAATCCTTGATGGCTGGCTTGTCTCGGACTGTGTGTGTATGCGTGAATGTCTGTGCAACAACAGGGCTCTGGCTTGCTTAGGTCCCTCCTAGAAGGGGAGTTAAAGCTTCATGCCCAATACAGGATGAATGGCACATCAGGGGGGCCACGCACAGCACTGAACCCATTGTTGTGTCTGTGTATGCTAAAGCTCTTTTCAGTGAAGACCTGAAATGAAAACCTACATTTCAGAAAAGAACAGGTTGACCGTATTATGTGTTGATAGATGCCGAGCAGCAGAAATCAACCTGCCCTTTAAATGCAGGGACACTTAAAATGGTGCAGTCAATGTTTTCCAGAACTGTGCTTGTTACAGCTGGTCCCAGAGCTCGCACTGTTCGTCTGGTGCACAAGAATTCCAGTGTTAGATATCGAAATATA
This sequence comes from Calidris pugnax, assembly GCF_001431845.1. Lineage (NCBI taxonomy): Eukaryota > Metazoa > Chordata > Aves > Charadriiformes > Scolopacidae > Calidris > Calidris pugnax. The sequence continues at coordinate 2,444,222 of NW_015091240.1, forward strand.
AGCTCTCTCTGTGCTGGGGTTACAACCCCTGTTGTCTAACTTATGATGGTGATACAGATTGAGAAAAGAAAGAGAGAAATCTGGTGCTTAATAAATCTGCTTCTCAAAGGCTGGAAATTGTGATTTCAATGTTATCCACAGGAGAGAATCCAAGGCACAGATAAATCTGCTTTTCTGGTTTGGGTTCCAGCTGCAAACTTAGAGGAAAACAAATCACACAGTAGCATGGCAACACAGACTCACGCCATGTAGGTTACAACAGTCTCTACCTTGAAGATGAAGTAGTATTTGGCAGGGCAAACAGATTACTAGACCTTTGTTTACCTGGGGTCAAATTAGCCCACCAAGGTAAAGCTTCTGGTGTTTGGAGATTTTGTATTCATTGACAAAATTACCTCACCCATTACAGTCTCATGACACCATATGTACCAAAATAATAAGCAAGAAGCAGCTGAGAAACACCTGCTAAAATAATATCATTACATATTTACACCATAGCTCAGCATCCAGTCTGCCCAACCATGCGGCCTTCATGTTTTCAGATGATCTTGGAACATTTTGCTGGGCATCTCACCATCTCTAGAGCACTAGAAGAGGTATCTGAAGGAACTAAGAACAAAAGAACAGGTTTTGGTGCTTGCCTTTCATCTCCCAAACTCTTCACAGTTATCAAAGAAGAGAAAGACCATACAGAGTCTTTCGGAATCAGGAGATGCTGACCATCACATCTGCGGGATGGTTCGGGGATTTTAGCTGAGATTAATATCCTGTAGTTTAGTGTTTGGTAAAAAAACCCAAAGGTAAGTCATTTGCAGCACTTCTATTTATTATGTGGACTACCAAGATGGAATCAGTCCTTGACAAAATGGGAACAAGGGAAGATTCTTAAATGCCTGGATGGAAAAAGGGTGGCAAATGGAAGGAGGTATTACATGAAGCCATATGGACTGGAACTGAGATACGTGTTAAAGTGTTAGACAGTGGGCACCAGGAGCGCCCATGCAGTGCAACTATTGAGGGGATCATAGGCTGCTAAGAAAAGACTTTTGGAAAAGATTCCAGCCATGCTAAAGGCAGCCCACTTTCTTGATGTGGAGTTACCTCACTCACAGGAGCACTCACCTATGGACACAGCAAAGAAAATTATGAAATAATATTAAGAAAACTCTTTAAAGGGAAAATCCTTACATTGCTGTAGCCCATAGAAGACTTTGCAAAGGAAGTTTCATCATTCTGCACCACAGACAGCCACACAGGGACAGGCAGAGGGCGAATTTATCTTATCTAAGGGCACCCAGCAAAATCAGTGACAAAGCCAACTTTGGAGGAGTTTTGATATTCTGGTCACAGAGCAAAATGTGGCTATTCAGTCCCACTTCATGCTTTGCATCCTAAGCCACAAACCTGGGGTCATGGGAGTGGGAATACTTAGACTCTTTAGGAAGCCAGGAATTTGTGCTGTAAAACAAAGACAGGCTCAATTCAAGTTACTGCAGAATATGGACCTGGCTTCCTGATGGGCAGAACCATCCAAGGGCCAGCACTGTCTGCCCTCTTTAAGTAAAGGTGCTGGGAAGCAAGGAAGAAACTCAAGCACACTCAAAACTAAAGCACAAGACGTGTTGCTCCAACATGCAAAGTCAAATTTTGCACAAGTATAAATCCAGAGCAGAGACCAGGTCAGCTTGCAGCTATGTCTCCCCAGAGAGATGCAGGCTCCTTGCAATGCTGCAACAAGCAGGCAGTTACAGAAACTATAGCAGTGACACACTCAAGAAAACAATGTTCTTCAACATATGTGAGGAGAACCAAGCCTGAAGAGGAAAGAGAAAAGAGCTACCCATAAAATACGTACGTACATAAATAACTCTGTGAAAGCAGGTCCTACTTCAAAGTTGGACCTCGAGATGAAAAATACAGTAACAAGCAGTCATTCCTAGAGAAGCTCCCCTCCAAGAAAAGCCTGAGGACACTCTGAGTAAAGCCTTATTCTAATGGATGTTCAAGTAAACACGCAGGGGGGTCCTTGCACTATTTCACCATGTGGACCTCACTGAGATGTCCAAATTAGAAACTGAAACTCCCTGAAAACTCCAGAGAGAAGCAGATATTTTTTGAACGTGATTCAGAGCCCAGAGGGTAGGAACCTAGCTCCTGTTCTACTTATGTGGTCCAAACCACCCCCAGAGGTGCCTTCCCCTCTTAGTCCACACTCAGAGTATAAGCAGCCTGACTCAGGCTGCTATGCTAAATGGTAAATATTACACAATGACAGCGAATCCCTGAAATCTCTCCTATGTGGCAATCATGGTATGAGCCCAGAGGGAAATGACGGAGAATCTGAGACTGGGAACCTGATGCTGCCTTGTAGGCTGGAATGGCAGAGCTGTGGCAAAAGTTACTTTTCTTTATTATTTTTATTTTTTTAGGACTTTGATGAAGTCTGGCACATGCTAAAGATGGAAGAAGAGGAATCAACTTTGTCCATCACTAGACATGCATATAAAACAGAGTCCCATTCTCAATGGGAGAGAGAGTAAAAGCTCAGCTAGACCAGATGATAAAATTAACAGACAGTGTACAATAACTGGAAACAAGAAACAGAAGATTTTACTGAGCTCAGAGGCGGAAAGGTTCACACTAAATCCATGCAAACAGTTGTGGTGGTCATGGTTGAATCTGAATTTTAAAAAAAGAGCAGTTTCAGCTCTGGATGCACTGAGCATCAGTTGCCACTGCCACACAGCACATTAATTATTTAGTCGTAGTTAACTATTGTGCTCTTGACAGGTTGTCAGCCAGGAAAGCCACAAGCTTTCTTCAAGCATAAAAAGAAAAAAATAAACAGGAACAGCAGAGGTAAAACTGCCGAACAGGATTTTGTACATTGGACATTGTAACACCTTATCAGGCCTCAGACGCATGAGATCAGAAATGCCAGTTGGAACCCACAGGGCTTATCTGGGCACTCAGAAGTGTAGGAAGAATGAGAGCCAGAGGAGTTTTATTCTATATGAATCCCTGAATGCTGCCACTGTAGATAAGGAGCGAAGTCCCAGGTTCCACTAAGTCAGTGACAAATCTCAGTTTGACTTCATTTGGGCTGGGATTTCCTGCCCAGCATCCAAGTGTAAAAACCACACTAAGCACAGGAAAAAGGCAGCAGAAACTACCGAAGCCATGCAGAGCTCCTGGCTGTACTTGTTTTGAGGCCAGATGAACATATACGCATTAGATGGGAAAGGTGGCTAGGTTTTGTTTCGGTTGTATTTTTTCCCGCAGCCATTACTCTGCCTGGTTTTCTGAGGTTTAGGATCAGGCTTTTGGGAGATTAGGGGTCAGTTTTGATATACAAGGATGTTTCCCTATGCACAAAGTGACAACGTTTAACAGCTTGTCTTCTGTTGGAGGAGGCCCTCAATTCCCAGGGCAGGAACCCATGCAAGCTGGGGAAGCACCAAATGCCAGTGATATTCCAAGAGGAAAGAGCCATTGGACTGTGAACAAATAAGAAAATGAAAAAAAGCAAGCAGCAATCTGCCAAAGCAATAGCCTACTATCTTACACAATGCACCAGATTGCTGGAAGGAAGACCAGGGCTCACAGAGAACTGTGCCAGACAGTCTCCTGCAGGTGAAGGGTCATATCATCACTCATAGGCTAGAGCTTGGCCATGGACAACTTTCTGTCCAGCGGGGAACAGAGGAGGTGTTCACGCAGAAATAAGGAGAACAACTTCCCTGTCCTTTCAGGGCATCCAAAATGCTGCAGGCTACACTTGCCAGTAGTAAGATGTAGTCATCAAAGACAACAGGAGAAACAAAATGGGTACTACACTCTAAGTATAAAAAACACCTCTCATTCAATGCTAATATGCTATCTGCTTGGGGAGCCTTACCTGCTGCCACATGAGACAACACATAACAAACTTCAACCTGCTGTTGGCTTTGGGGCTGAAAAGAATCCAAATTTCAAGGGAAGAAGCACCAACCACTTTTCCAGTTTCTTTTGCTGGTTTCTCATGGAGTAGCAGACTTTGACTCTCCTGTTGTGGCTGTGACAGCAGAAGGAGCAGAGGAAGGAGGGACCCCACAAGCGTGCTGCCCACGTTGCCCATGAGCTGCGCCAACAGAAGCCACATCAAGGCCAGCAGGGATCTGGGGAACCTCTCTCACCTCTTCATGGCCACCACGGTGACCTCCCAGCCTGCTCCAGCCACCTCAACCCAACACTTCCAGGGAAGGGTAGTGTCCCCCAGCCACATCACAGCTGCCCAGAGGGAAGCAGGGTACCCCAGTGCCGCTGAGAGAGGTGGGCAAGGGCTTGTTTTTGCCCTTCATCAGTGTCCCCCTTGTGCTGGGTGTGTGGGCTTTTTACAGTGCCAATTAAGTGCACGCTGGGGCCAGGGCGGAGGCACAGCACACTGAGCCCCCGTCTCGCTGCCTCCGTACTGTCACCTTCCATTAAGCAGCTGGCGGCCGGGAGAAGGGGAGGGAAAAGCCAGCGGCGTGTTTGGTTTGCTGTTTTTGTGGGCACTTTACAACTTCAAAGGCTTCCCTCTGGTTCACAGGGGGCAAGGGGCAGAGGTCAGTAGGCACGGTTTGACCTCCCTTTCACCTCCTCCCCGAAAGGGAGAGGCACGCACACACACACAGAGGAAGAAGAAAAGGAAGATGAGATTCAGGCAAACACTTTTATCCTCTAATCTTTCTTTGCCTTAGTGCTGTGGAGGCTTTGTCCGGCAGACAAAGTGATGTTTTGAGTGTCTGCTGCTTCCATGCTGGACTCTTCCACCTCCATTTCCACCAGGAAATAAAGAAAAACAGCAGATCCACAAAACAGAAAAAGAAAAAAAAAAGCAACAACAAAAAAGAAACGTTGCTCCTGGGGGCTGGGTATTCTCATTTTTGATTTTGGGTTGTTTTTTTGGTTGTGGTTTAGTTGGGGTTGTTTTCCCCCAGCTAGGTATCTATACATGAGCACCACTATTGCTCATGATGGAGAGAGAAAACAGGCATGATTGTTCAAGATCCATCATGGGATGTGAAAAACGCATTTTCTTGTCTTTAAAGACAGCACTGTCATATTTATTTATTTATTTGTAATGGCAAGGTCACTAGCCCTGGGGCACTGAGGAATAAGTTCGAGTTTCAGAAAGCTCTCCACAGCTGGTGATTATATCCCTTGCAGTGCGTACAAAGACATTGAGAAAGCAGCAGAGAAAGTAAACAGTATCACTTCTGAGGATGGAGGGGGAGAGGAGGAGGGGGTAGAGGAGAAGGAGAAGAGAGGCAGATGAAATTTAAACTGGCGATCAGCCCAGCCACCAACTTAAAACAATACAGCAAGAGGAAGCCAAAAAGGAAAGAAAAACAGAGAGGGGTGTGCATGGAGACACATTCTGTGTGCGCATGTGTGAGAGACGGAGAGAGCACGATGCAAAGCAAGGGCAAAGAAAGTAAAGAATGAGGTTGGAAGCTGATGTTTCAGGAGCCATCTCTGGGGGTACATCACTGAATAGAACAGCTTGCAGGGGGAGGTTTTGGGGGCACAGTCATCATCCCCAGTGTAAATACATCTATGAGCATTTCTAATCAAGCTGGCAAAGCGCAGTTGTTCGCCTCTCTCAAGAACAAGCAGAGGAAAAGCACAGGGTCTAGAAACAACAGTCCCAGCCTTGTCCCTTCCTGGCATCCTCAAAACCAAAGGGGACAAGAAAGTAGTCCAGACCGAGATCTAGTGACTGACACTCTCCAGGTTGGCACAACGCAGACTCAGCCTGTGCTTGTCTCTCAGCTGGCTCTGGGAATCACGCTCCTACTCATCTTGAGGCAGTTTCATGTTAAGCTAGTGCCTTTCTCAAGTATTTGGTTTGACAGTATGGGAGAGAAAACAGAGTCAAGACTGGGTGGTGTTCTAGAGCTCACAAATGTTTTGTGTGTTTACAGCACAGGGCACAAATTTGATGCAGTTTGGTCCAAGTCTGTATAAGACCTCCTCACGCAGACTGGTCCTGGATGCTGGCTGGATGCTCAATCCTCACCTTCCAGAATAGGTCTGGCTGTGTTAGATCTTCTCTGGTCATGTTGACCGTGATCTCACTGGAATGAGGTTAGTCATCTTAGCACGGGGGAAGGGAGAGGCAAGCTTTTTTGGAACATTCATCTGCCTGGGAAAGGCTAACAAGCCCTCCTTTATAGATGTCTATATGGGGACCTCAGCAGAAACACAGTTGGAAAGTCTGCAGAAAGACAGTGTACCTTAAAAGGACCAGGCCAGGCTGTTCTTTGGGCAGCCCATCCAGTTTTCTGCTACCTTTCACACCAGGAATCAGGCATCCTGCAGGTTGATGTGTCCTCTAAAGTGTTCCAGCAATCACACTCTCCTCCAAGAAACAACACAAATCTTAAAGCCACAGCTGCAAGCCTCAGCAATCCATGACTCTCACCTCAGATAGGAGAGCAGCGATGCAGCTATGCTTCTGGCTGAGCTCCAGCACGCTTGGTGGTACTTCATAGGACAGGTTGGTCAAGTGCCATGAACTCAGAGTGCTTACTACTTTGCTCCTTTGAATTAAAAGCCTCCCCAGACAAGCTCTCTGCTAACCTCACTGGCCTCCCATGCATCAAGACTAGCTGGCACAGCCCTCCTCTGACTGGCAGTTAACCCTTCACTGTCTGCCATCAGTTTGGAGAGAGAAGATACAGCATAACAGAGGTCCATTTGTGCTATACTTTGCAATTTCTACATATGGCCTAGAACAGAACCAGACAAAGATGACATCATTGATAAAAAAAAGCAAACAGCCTGCACTCTACAGAGGATTCCTCAAGTTTTCCCCACCTCTATTCTTCGTGAAGATTTGGTATGGATTCAACTGATCCTACAGCTTCTTCAAGGGTTTCTTGCCCCCTGCCTTCTTGAAACAAGATGCATTTAAAATCCGCCACCAAAAAAAGTTTCAGCTGCTAAAAATGACACTTCAAGACACAGGGTGATGATAAATTAGATTCTTAGCACCCCATTAGGAATGGCCAATAGTTTAACATTTCTTATAAACCTAAGTGACTGATGGTACTGAAATGAGATATCATTTCATTTCCACCACAGACATTCTATAAGTAATACACTAGTTACTTACAGGTAGCTTTGTGCTTGAATGGTGCTAATTGCAACAGGAGAAAATCTAGTTAGATATTTGGAAAAAAAAATAATATTTAAGGTTAATCAAGCACTGAAACAGGTTGTCCAGAGTGGTTGTGGGATCTCCAACATCAGAGAGGGTCAATATTGGGTCGGGCAAGGCCCTGAGCAACCTGAACTCATTTGGCCCTGCTCTGAAAGGGCTTGAACCAGATGACCTCTGGAGGTCCTTTCCAACCTATATTAGTCTGTGATCAAGAAGGCCACGTCAGGACCTGCCCAAGAGGCATACAGTACCTCATGTCCAAGTACAAACATCAGCATGGAGGCACCCCTGTTGTGGGGTTTCCAATACAAATATTGCCATGGTTACCTTTTGATTAAAACAAACTCCGTGCTACTTGCCTGCTTCCCAAGGGTAACTATGCAGTCAAACTAAAATAAGAGATCTGAGTGCATAAAAGTTCCAGGTATTGTGTCTGTGAGCCTACAACCACTGTATTTGTCACCAACTGCATCCAGAACCTACAAAGGAGGGGGGCAGATGAACCCAGCAGACCAGCACTAGCACACTTCAATTGACCCTGCTACCCCAGATGGGCAGAGACTGGTATGCACTTGAAGGATGGGAGCAGATCACCAGCTTCCTCTCCATTCAAACCTTGACCAAAGGCAATCTCACTGTCTAAATGACAACTCTATTCCTACAGAAAAAGCAAATTGTTTTGGTTTCAACCAAGTGGTCCCATGTTCACTTTCCTTTCTGGAATTGCACTGAGGTCGCTTTGGGGGAGGAGGTAGAGGATAAAAAAAAATAAAGATTTTATAGAAAAAGTAGTATCTTCACCTACCTGGGCATGTGGGTAACATACATAAAGATCACCATCTAGTGGCTTACTGGAAAGATACCATGGCTGCAAGTTTGATGACCAATAAAGTTGTTGTTACAACATATTACAAATTACTCTTGCATTCAGCTCTTAGGCAAGCTAGGCAGCTAGGCAACCATGGATATGGACAAGTTTCTGACCCACAGAAAACCGATGTCCATCCCTTTCCCTAGTTAAACATTGACCCCTTTCCCATCATTCTTTTCTCCATCTCCCCTACAAAGGATTTGAACACACAAGGGATTTGCAATTTACTTTAAGTCGCAGTAACTAAGTGTCCAGTGTAAACTAGGTGAACTCCTATGGTAGTTGATACAAGGAGTCAGATGCGACCAGATATTGATACATCCCATCATTTTGTATGGGGGAGAAGGCAAATAGGATGAATGCTTTTTATGAGATGCCACAGCCTGGAAAACCAATTACCCAACAAACATGAAAGTCTCTGGAAAGCTTGGCTTGTGAGCAGCCCATGAGATAGTCTATGACAACCCTTTTCCATTTGCCTCACTGGAAATCATTCAGGTTGAAGCATTCCTGAAATACTCCCAAATGAAAAAGACTGGCTTCTTTGCATCACCCAAGATGAAAATCCAGCCACCCATTACACAAATCTGTGGTTAGCTGGAGATAAAAGAAACCAGAGTTTCCAAATACATGTTCTTCTGTGAACATACACGATAAGGAGACCTGTGATCACTGAGACACAAGAGAAACCACTTACAGAAGCCACTAAATTTGTACAGCATTCTTCACATCTATCTCAAAATACGTATCAAAATCTATGCTAGTCATCAAGGCTCCTGTTACAAGCTCCGGAGAAAGGAAGTCCTACAGAATGAAGTTGTCTTGGACACTTCATGTAGGTTGGGACAAACTAACCTCTGGGGGTGCTCATCCCCTTCTCCTTAGAGGCTAGAGAGTCTAGACAAGTAACTTCAAAGGTTGAGTTTAGAGAGGAACTCCATGCTTTGAGCTTTGAAATGGATATGGTATCTCTTTGTGGTCTTGGGATCTGAACAGCCTTCTTGTTCATGCTGACTGCTATGTCACAGTTGATCAGCACTTCTAGTAGCTACAACGGCCTCCAGGGGGCTTTGCATCCAGCCCAAGTGATGGACAATTTTCCATAGTCTCAGCAATAGCTTTTGTGAAGCTTAAAGGCAGGTCCCCTGCAGACCAGACGGAAGACTCAACTCAGTAGGCCAAGAAACCACTGCATGCCTTTAGCTAAATTTGGCTGCTGAGGGGTGGCTCTACTGGAGTGAGGCAAAGAAGTGCTATTTTCCCTCAGGAAAGTTAGCTTTATTTTCTAAAGGTTAATGAGAAATAGAAGAAAATTAGGCTAGCCAAAAGAATGAAAATAAACGGGTTTTTTCTTCTTCTTTCCCCCTCGTTTTTCAGAAAAATGCATGGCTTTGGTTTTTCTGCAGGCAGTTGCTTCATATCAGTGTACCATGTGGTGACTCAGACATTTTATTATTATAATCCAAGCCAAAGGGGAGATATATTTTATGAGATCCATGTTTACCCCTTGTCTCTCCATACTGCTTGTTTTCCTGAGTGAGGAGAAACACAGTCAAAACTTTGAAGACAGTTCATAGTGTCTCTTGGCAGGTTGTAGACTGCCGTTGCTTCCAGCTAGCAAAGCTAAGAGAAACTCAGGTTTGCAGTGAGCTCACAGGAAGCATCAAGGGCAGAATTTGTTTCTAAGTCCCATAAAACAGGGGCAGCAGATATACCAGTAAAAATTTAGAGTTCCTAACACATACCTAAAGAGAACTACGAGGCAAGGGGCTTTAATGTGTGCAGCCTTGCAACTGGCATTCAGTTACCTTTGTTGTCAGATTGACAAGCAATAAAGCATTTAGATGCAGTAACTCCAATGCACTCAAAATGCATGTCCAGAAGAGCAAAGACCACCAATCAGATTGCTCCTCCTATATTTCCCCCTCCTAGGAAAACCTTAACTGTGTCTCAGTTGCACACCCAGATAAGAACACCAAACCCTGGTGTTCTTGAAAATACTCCATGAAGATGGCCAAGAGTTTGCCCCAGATCCAACCATTCAGTGTAAAGCCACAGTTTGTGACTACTGTGCAAAAGTGATCCAAAGCAGGGGAAAAAACCTGGCCTCCAGCTGACAAGTTTGTCTCCTAGACACAGGTCTGCCTTTTGAACTCTAAAACCTTTGACCATTGTAAAGCCACCAGGCCCCAGGAGCACATGGAATAAAAATAAATAGAAAGCTTGAGGTACATCTAGTGGAGCCAGTGATTTCAGAGAGAGGTTACAAAGGAAACATTTTGGCTGTGCTTAAGTGCTGCACAAACCAAAAACAGTTAACAACCACCCACCCCTCACACACAGGTGGAATACGAGAGCTTTTAAAGTTTAAAAAAATCATTGGATCAGAGGAGATACCGGATAGCTCCAAGTAACAAAGACATACTCCTTTGAGTCAAGTTATGAGTAGTATTTCCTAAGGGAATGCCCTATGAAACATCTGATGTACTAGACGTTTGTGGTACTTAAAACAAGCTTTGTTCCTTCCCAGAGATGATATTTCTCTGGCACTGAGAACATCATCGTTCTCCACTGCTTAGCCCATTCTGACAGCACAGCTGTATGCAAATAAAAAGAAAGTTCAATAAAAATCTAATTCCCAGAGTTCTCTTGGGGGAGAGAGGAGAATGAATTCCCATTGCATTTCAGGAGGGCTGGGCATCCCAGCACATATCCACACAGGCCAAAGATTTCGGATAAAGAGCAAAGGAAAAGTTTTGCATTATTCCAGAACTCCTTCCACTACCTCACTTCCAGACAGATATGAAGTGACAACACCCTGAAACAAAGCAACACAACCAAGGAGAACATTATCAGATTATTCAGAACAATTCCCATTGTTAGTGACCCAGAATTCCTGACTTAGAACAGCCTAGAATTGGGATCTCAGCAAATCCTCAAAGGCACTTAACTCTTTCAGTGGTGTCCCCCAAACCACCACAACAGGAGAACTTTATTAAGCAGGAACATAAAAGGAAAGTATCTCTTATCACAACTGGAGACAGACTGAAAGGAGGGAGTAGATGACTTTTACTAGACATAACACATTCTCCAAGCAACATCACTATAACCTGAGAGTGAGGAAAAGCCAGCAATTCCAGGCCTGCCAAATTATTTGGTATTGAATTGGATCCCATATCGTGACAAATAGTGATGGATAGTACAAAGCTCAAAGTTACAGAAAGAAATACTCTATGTTTTAAGTAACTGGCAGGAGCAGATTCCACATTTCAGTGTTTTGGCAGGAGAATACAGTCTTGTTTTGGGACTATGTATTCAAACCCCTCATTGATTTAAAGATAGAAAGCATTGCTAATGCAACCTCAACACGAGGAGGACAGTTAGCAAACCTATCAACAACACTATATTATTTTTTTTTTGCTGTCTTTTGCATAAGCACACATACCCACATTTTTTTCAGATGTTAACCTTCAGTTAAAACTCAATTAATTGGAAAAAGAAATACAGAGAGTCTTTGGTTTTAAAAGGGCCAAGCATTAATGTGACATTCTGCAAAGCACTAAGGTGGCGGGTGGCAAAATTGCAAATTTGATGTTATTCAAAGCCAAAGGTGAAGAACAAGGAAGACAGCTGCAGCAAAAGCAGCCTGTAGTGACCCAGAATGCCTGAAATAACCTAATTTTTGGCAACACTCTTCTCTGTGCACAGGAGAGGAATCAGAAGCATGCTTCTGTGATTTGCGTGCTACTGACCTGTTAAGGAGCAACAGGTTTTGAATTCCAGCCAGGACACCTGGACTTCAACACTATGATACACATTACAAATGAGCACTGACTGACACAAATAGGGTACATTACCTCACGTCTTTGAAGTTCCCTGGAGACTTCAAGTCAGTGGATGTATTCATGACCTACTTGTAGGTAACAAAACAGTCACAGCTGTTAGCTTAACCAGCTTGTAGATTGGCATGTTTCTTCTGTTGCATCTATTCAGTTCTTTGGTACAGGGAAACTTAGCGCAATTTTTTAGAGCCAGTAGGTCCTACCCGATTTGGTGCTCAATCCACATGCTCAAACACCCTCTTCACTCAAAACTAAACCTGAAATCCACAAGAGCTTTAGATACAGTAGGAAAGTTCCACACAAGCCATTCTCAACACATCAGTGATCATCTCAGACACAGTTGGGTACTTGGCGCACGCCCCCTATTCACCTTCAAAATGGTTTCCAGCAGAACAGATGATGGACCATGAAAGACCAAGCACTCACACCAAGATCTACCCTGATGAATCAATGTAGCTATGTGTCCTGGTTTGAGTGACACAGGACTAACTTCTCTTTTAATGCTTGGGAAAACTGCACTTTTGGAAGACTGATCCCAGAATTTGTGAAGGTATTTATAGCCAGCTATGGTATGCAGGTTTCAAAGTATGAGTGTTTTCAAGATAGCGATGTGCAGGGATGAGGAGCAGCAAGACCAGGGTACTTGACCCAAGCAGGATGACAGGATTATTTCATACCACGAACATCGCATTCCATATAAATTAGAAAGTTTGCTGAAGAGTTTTTTTCATCTATGAAGAACTGAGAAATTCTTGCCCCAGTGCTGGACCCCTGAGCCCTTCCCCTCCTCCCAAAGCCATAGAACTCACAGTGTCCAGCACTTGCTGTCCACTTCTGGGAGTGCACAGCTTCAGTATGAGTGTTTTCAAGATAGCGATGTGCAGGGATGAGGAGCAGCAAGACCAGGGTACTTGACCCAAGCAGGATGACAGGATTATTTCATACCACGAACATCGCATTCCATATAAATTAGAAAGTTTGCTGAAGAGTTTTTTTCATCTATGAAGAACTGAGAAATTCTTGCCCCAGTGCTGGACCCCTGAGCCCTTCCCCTCCTCCCAAAGCCATAGAACTCACAGTGTCCAGCACTTGCTGTCCACTTCTGGGAGTGCACAGCTTCCTGCTGATAGAATGGGCTGAATATAATCCTCATATTTTTATTGGTATTGGGATCAATATTGGTTCTTTAGTACTATTAATGTTAATTATTTAGTCTTATTCTATTAAATCTGTTTATATTTCAACCCTCTGGTTTCCTTGTCCTTTCCTCAATTCCCTTCCCCGGGTGGGGAGGGGGTCATTGGGTGATAGAATAATTGTCTGAACAACAATAAATTGTTGTCAGTTCTTCAAACCATAACACTATGTAATAATGCTACAAGACAATCACAAGAGATGCAATATTAAGAGCTTCTCTCAGGAAAACCCCAAAAGATGGATTCTCCCAAGAAATGCCTTCCCCTTCCATAATTCTTTACAACATGTTAATGAGAGGACTGACTATTATACAAGTATGCAGAAGACACAATAGACATGGATGTACAAGACAGAGGAAAGTACTTGATCCACGTCATGGTAGCCACCAGTAACAGCTGCCAAAAGCAGACCAGTCCACTGTGACAGATGTCTTTGTCACACTCCCCTGCTAACAGATCATGAGAAATGAAGATCTTAATGGAGAGGAGCCAGAGTCACTCTATCTAGGACTGACTCTGGGTCATGTATTTTATTAAAGCAGTTCCTCGAGGAACCAGAAAACAGAGCAGAAAATAATAGAAACCTCTTCAGAAAGATTAGCGCAAGAAGCTAAAACACAAACACAGCACAAGTGCATAGCAGACTTCTGCTCCTCCATTGGCACATGCTGCACTCACGTAAAATCTTTCCTCACCCAAAATGAGTTGATACATGAATAAATAATGACACCAACAGGGACCCAAAACAGTTACTGCCTAATGGATTCCTCTAGTATTCTGCCTCCTCACACTATGCATCATGTTGCAGTGAAGGCCTTCCTCAATAAAACCCAGAAGACACCTCATCACCCATTCCTCACAGGAGGCCAGTGTGGACTACTATCCTGGACCCTCACCTGGAGGGAAAGTCTCGTTGTGGTGAGCAGAGTGGGAACAAACCTCTCTCTGTAAGAAGTGCCTTCATCTTTGTACAACCTGATGAGAGACTGTTTGACTTCAAACAGCTGCAGAGTGTCTGGGGCACTTACAGCCATTTCAGTTGTGGGGTAACTGAGTCACACAGCAAATACATACCAACAGGGGACTGAGAACAACTTTTCTATGCAGATACAGTTGAGCTGAGGGCTCCGTATATTTATAAAATGACTGCTAGCCAGAGAGACTTCTGAGCCTGCCTTGCTGCCCAAGGCTAAGGAATGATTGCAGCGTGCTATGTTCAAGCCAGGCTCCCCAACAGATTTTATTTATGCAGCTCTGCTTTCATGTCCCCCCCCTCATACACAGTAGCTTAAACATTGTCTCTATCCTTAACCATAAAACTTACATATTTACAAACATCTCTTCATTTTAAGACTACAGACAGGCAGAATGCTCTTGGATTATTAAATTGGATTATTGTTGTATGAAACAACTACCACATATCCCCACCACCCCCCTTTATTTTATTTTATTAGGAAGAAACAAAAACCTGATTTTTGGTGTCAACAAACACTCCCAGAACCTGATTTCTTGACTGTTTAGGAAACTCACGCATATCCTTTTGTCTTGGGCAAACATTCTTCATAGCTAACTAGCACATGCTTTTTCCTTGTGTATTAATTTAAGCCCAGAAATCCTTCCCCAGACCTCTCCTCTCACCTGAGGCACAGATTCCCAATAGCTGCAGTGCCCTGTATTTTGAGAACTCCATATCCATGTGGCTGAGCCCCTTAATCCAGCTGAACATGCTAAGCTCTCCAAGAAGTTCACTCTTTGAAATCAATAAACTGAGCCACAAGGGTAGCTTTATGTAGTCTTCCATTTCCTTTAAAAATTAATCATCTCATAGTCACTAACCTTACCATACCTTTCTACTATCTGTACTAAAAAGAAGCAGTACCAAAACTGACTGAAGAAGGAAGAACTATCTGGAAAAATAATTCATCAACCTTTAATACTAACAATTTCTTGATGCTTTTCAATCTAAACCTGAGAAATCAAAGTCACCACAACATATCAAATGAGTCTGTGGTCTATAGAAGAGTCTCATTGCTAGAAACTCATAGCCAAAATTATTTTGACCAACACACATTCATTTTTCCTCCATGAAAAATTCAACCCTTTTTTCATCCAACCCTTTCCAGTTTCTTCACAGAAATTTAGCAATATTTCTACATACATGGATAAGGCTGCATTCCAACTCTACCCCTCCTGAGCAACCAATCAAATTCAACAATGTTTATGTTTCACTGTTCGCTTTCTTTACCCCAAGATGCTCACTTTCACACCTAGTATGATTAATCCAAGTTCCTACATTTTGTTACTCAGAGTCACAACATTTTTCATAGATATATTTCAGCTGTCTCTTAATGATCCAAGTCCATATCCCAAGCAGGTGAGGCACTATCTTACCACTAACATATCACCCACTCAACAAACATCAGTGCTTTCTTTCTCCCATCTACCTACTAATATTTATCCATTACCGCACGCTTTTTTACCTGATTTTCTTTCTTGAAGCTGTAGATGTTCTCCTCTGTCTTCAATATTCTACTTTCTCTGTGCCCTTGTTCCTTCTTAAGCACCATTCCTCAGCTATCACTGTGGGCTACACATCTCTTCTTGCGGGGACTAGTTGCTCTTCTCCTTTTCTTTACTAACATTGCTTTTGTTTCTGTCACCTCTTCAGCAAAACCTTTATTTTTAGGTCTTATCCACTAGTAATTGCATTCCTTCATTCTGTCCTCAGGCACACAAGCACAGGTCCTTCACCCTAGGTGGACACCTGCCCTTTGTAATCTCTTGCTAATTAGGAGAAGTCCATCAGGCATGCAGCCTCCTCACCTCTCTAACACACCAGCTGAACACAAGTGGTCTCAGCTGCAGCTCCAGCCTTCAAATCTTCTCTCCCATGCTCTCCAGCTGTTCCAGGCCTACACGGTCTCTGCCAGAAACCCTCAGCAGGATAATAGCCATCCACAGTCACACTCCTGTGCTCCACCAGCCCTTGAACCTTCCCAATAACTGTGACTATAATCATTGTCTTCCCCTTTTGAAAAGAAAGGTACAGCCACTCCATCCTCTTCCCTACTTACTCTCTTATCAGCAAGCCCTTGATAAGCCCGAGCTGGTCAGTGGTAAAAGACTTCCGCCTGGGTCAGAGACACCATTTAATTAAGCTCATCTAGGAACAAAGATAGTCCCTCAAAGTTAAGGCTGCCATCACTCTCCAATGATCCAGCAGACATGGTAACCACCATGTCCATTGCTGCATGAAGACCGAGGAAGGAATCAGAGGGGAAGGATGATGTGATGAAGAGAAGCTTCACAGTACAAAGGTACCTGTTTCAATCTGCTCGACAGGAACTGAATGCAGTGAAAGGAAGAAGAGGTAGATGAGCAGCAGAGAAAAATGAAGAAAATGCAATACAGGTGAATAAATGAATGAATGGAAAGGATACAAGAGAAAACCATAAATGCTGAAAGCATCAGAGACCAGCCCCTTGATGCACCACCAAAAAAAAATTTTTTTAAAAGGACGGCAGATCAGAATGAATGTATGAGTTAAGAAAAGGCAGTTTTTAGGGGGAAGATCACTGCAACATTGCCATCAATTGGGCACACACAAAAGGTCATATTCTCTGCTGATATTGCTCCATTGACTCCAATAAAACTACTATTTTGCACTGCTGATGAGATTATACCAGGTCCTATATCTAGCTACCCCTTTTTATGATGTAATATTTACTGGCAAAGCTCTGTTGAAGTCAATAGGGCTGTGCCACTATGTATTTACACAAGAATCCAGTCCAAGTCTTCCCCTCTTTACCTGGAAAATGTAGAAAATGTGACACTTTTGATAGTGAAAGGGAGATCTGAGGAAATTTCCTCTTTTCTGGCATGGCTGGGCTATGACTGTTCTCTTCTCTACATCTGGGTAATTGCATTTCAAGTGAAGGCTTTCTAGCCAGCAAAAGGAGGCCCTGCAAAATGAGCTAGAGGAAACCACAAGTTTGGCATCAGAGCCAGCATCCTTCTCTGAATCCTCACGCCGAGTCTGGCTGTCTGAAAAGCTCTGCTTGAAAAGGCGCGCAAGATTTCTTCACATGCATGTGACAACAGCTGCAAATATTTCCCCTTGGTGCACACGAATCCATGCTCCGTTGAACCCACAGATATGTGAAAAGATAAGGCATGTTAACAGATACAACAAACACCCAGGCACTGAGGAAAGCATACGAGTCTGTAGGACCTTCTTGTAAAGATACACACACATTTGCACATGGAGCTCTCACCTCAGATACAACTGGCAGTCCAAACAACGATCACACACACAGCATCTGTGGACACCAGGCTGGACCATGACCTCTGTTGCAGCATAACTTGCACTGCCCAGGTGGAGCTTCCATCCTTCTGAGGGCGGAGGGGTGCACAAATGAGGCTGCTGCTACTGACGTAGGAAAGGATCTCAACTTCCAGCTCTAACAATAGTGGCTTGTCCTTTCGCATCCAAAGGCTCCAGGTTCAGTTCCCACAGATGATCCACCGAGAGTGGTTGTCAGAGCAACCCTGGCCTTAGAGGTAGGGACTTACTGGAAATGACTTTGTAATTATTTGAGCTCACTCAGGGGAACAGTCCAAAGTTGTGCATACACAGCCCTCTCCAGAGTGGAGATGAACTATCTGAAATCCCACCTGGCCACATATCTGCATGAGCTTTTACACATACTAGAGCCAGAACCAAATCCTATGTGATGAAGCAAGAAATCTTTCCTTGGCATCTTCTGCATCCTTCACCCACACCCCCCCTTGCATTTACTTAAGCGAATGCCATGGTTGTGAAAAATGCTAGCCCAGTGACACTGACATTTTGTGTTTATCCACACCAAGGGGAGCTGCTGCACGTGATCCTATGATCCTCTGCTGCCAACATCCAACCTGTTCAAGTGGGGACAAAGCTGGGTGACTTCTAGGACTAGCCAGACACTCACCTACCATAAAAATAATGGAAGGAGCTTTGTGAGACAAACTGAGCTGACTTGGGAAACCGATGGACAATCTCTCAAGGGAAGACAAACAAGCAACAACAAAACCAAAAAGACTAGGGTTAAAAATCACCTCAAAAACATGAAACTGCTAGTGCTAAGCATGCTGTGACTCTGTTTACCATGTATTTTAATCATGTAACTGATCAGTCCACTGTAACATACACCACATGTTAAGATAGATGCAGCAGATATAAAACCAGTCTGATTTCACACAGTAAAAATGTGTACATGCAAACAGAAATACATTAAATGCATTTCATACAAAGCGTTTCTTCTTATAATTTTAAATACATATCCCAATTGTTTTGGCCAGTTTGGAGCCCACTTGAACATTCTGGGACTGTCCCAAATCCCATACAGGTCAAGAGCTCAGTGACTCCAGTGGGTGTTGGATCAGATCCTACAAGATCAAAATTCCTGTAAGGACTAGTGTTTCAGTGTGGTTGGGTTTGCATTCCATAGAGAATACACTGTAGTTACACCATCCTTACAGTGTAGCTACAGCATAACATTAGAGTTGAACTGCTACAAACATGGACTGGGAACGAATTTAGCAGTATGGATGATGAGTAAATCCAAAATACAATATATCTGTTGTCCACCTCTGATGAAGCTCCTGTGAAGCATCACCAGTGAATATTCAGCTAGCATGTTTTGGCCTCTTCTTACCCATTCGAGTCATTAATCATTCATCTTAATTATCTCGCTGGTATTTTGTGCTCCTCCCCCACCCACGCCGCCTGTCTGTTTGTGGTATCCATCTGTTGTTCCTAATCATATACTTGGACTGCAAGATCTCTGGAGAAAGGGCCATTTACTCATGACGTGTGCACAGCACTTCATGCACTCCAACCTCAGCCACCAGTTGAGACCTCACATTATGTCTCGCCACAAATCACAGTAACTAATGATAATCGTCAGATTATCATTATGCGCATGCATAGACACTCGCATATTTATACATATACACACAGCCCATATACCTGCATGCATATCAGGAATGCACATGCACGTAGAAGTCTACTGGAGCCAGGTACGTCTGCGTTTAAGGCAGGTGCCACTGAGATGAGGGAAAGGAGGAGAGAGAGGGGCAAGATGCGAAGTTTCAAAGGTGAAGTTTTAGCTAGAAGTATCTCCTGCCTGCTCACCCCCTCTAGCTGCAGTCCACAGCCTTGCAGCACCAAACGGAGCAGGAGACACTCGCTGCACCTCAGTTACAACACGGCTGCCCGCTGCCTGAAAATACCTATCTGAACTGTACCTACTGCATCGTGTACAACGTAGGGAAACATCTACGGCGTTGTGGGGTCCAGTGACAAACACTAACACTTGCATGGACTTCCATGGGAGCAGGGTTAAGGAAACGTGTGTTTTTGCAAAGCTCACCATGTGCTCTGTGGCACGGAACAGAATGGCAATGCCAGTGTGACTGAACAACTCTTCTCTGTTTTTAAGGTACTTCTCATTTCAAAATTTCCTTTTGGTTTGCTGGATATAGCATAAAATGGCTTTAAATGTTACTGAAATGTATTCATATGGGATCTGTACCTGAACCAGAACGTTAAGCTGGACCTGGCCTGGAATGAATGATTAGACAAAAATCTCCAGAACAAGTTGTCCTCCACTAATACCATTTTCTTTCATGGTTTGCTCGCCAAGATGCACTTTGGTTTTCCCATATTCACAGACACATGGGTATCGAGACAGGCAAAGACAAAGTGATCTTCTTTCTTACTCACACTGCAGATCAGACGAAAGCTCACCTATGTATCCTCTGCCAAGTCCCAAGACTTAAGTCCAGTCCAATATTTCAAGCGAAGACAAGCAAAGTCTAGGAGGCACAGAGCATCAACCAAGTTTAAGCCCTTGTGTAAACCAGTGTGCACTGAAGAGGACAGTCCCACAGCTAGGGCTAGGTGTGTCAGCTCCCTCCAAAATCCTGTACTCCATATTAGCCATATCTAGGACATGCCTGCTCGAAGCTGGTGGCACATGCTGTGATTCAGCATTTCAGTTGGGGCTAAGCACCCAGCCAGCGCTCACAGCTCAGTTTGATGGCTCTTCTCCCAGAAAAGGATGTTGAGGCACTCTCCATCACTTTTGGGACCATCTCCCATGATGTAAAAGATGACTGAAGGATCTCTGTTGGCAGGAACAAGAAATCAGTTCCGTTCCATGAAGAGACTCCCTACATGTTTTGAGAAAAAACCAGAAGATTTTACTCTGAAGAGCTGCAATTGTCCCTCCAACACTGAAGTCACTTCAGCATAGATGGACACAGGGATTTATTTTATTTAAAAAAAAAAAAAAGCGTCAGGACAAGGCATATACAATGGGTCTGTCTGGTACATTGCTAATGACTATCATCTGGGTGCAACGATAGGATGAGAAACTATTTCTTAATGTACACAGAGCAAAGGAAACCCCTTAAGCAAACATACCAGCAGAACAATTAGATGGTTAATCACAATGTTGGCCATGAGAGGTTTTCTCCATTTTTCCACTTCAAAGGAGCAGTGATTAATAAACAGTGTTGCCTCTTCTGGAGAGATGAGTCAGCCCCATGCCCACGCTGGGGTTATCCTCACACTGCTGCTGCTGCTGTTCAGAGCATGTGAGTGTTCCCCAGGGAGGAGAAACGCTTCATTTAGCTTGCAGTGCTCCACACCAGATCACACAGCATTGCTTTCCACGGCCTCCCTCCTAGCATTCCCGGGAAGGAACCATGCATGTGGATGAGGAAGGATCTCTCCAGGGGGGAATTCTCCTACACAGTGAGTATTTTCCAACTCCAGGGAAGGACAATGGAAGAAAAGCCACCAGATGGATCAGAGGAGCTATGGTACAGTCCAGAGATTTTGCTACCTGTATCTGGCTTTGATCTAGGACAGTAGCAAGTTGAAAGGCATCAGCATTCACCATTAAGTCTGTGAGATTAACTGATCGCCTCCTGCTTTTTATTCAGGTCAGTTAAAGATATTGTACAGGTGCTGGGTAACAGAGCGGACTAGCCAATCCCTCCTTTGGTCATGGATAGCCCTGAAGGAACTTAACCAGACCCAGAAGGAGGTGGGCTCAAGTATCTGTGCCCACAGGGCACTTTACACAACTCCCACCTAACACTTCAGAGGGAAGGATCCAATCACAAACAAACTGTGATCACAGAAGACAGACAGGTCCCACTCTTCTTTCCACCACGAGGCACAAGTGTCGATCTACGGTCTGGATCAACCTCTGCCTTTCTCTCAAGGAAAGGTGGATCAATCTGTGGGGAGGATGACACCAGAAGCCCAGGCAGCAGCAGATGAACACACAGTGTTGCTGTTGCCTGTCTCAGGAGACACACCAAAGAGCTGAGAAATGGGAAGTATACCTGTCCTGGGAGAGCAACAAGTCTGTGTGTGTATTTGTGGGAATTTAACAATGGGCAGGGGTCCCATAAGGGAACACTCTTTTACCCTCACACTTCCTTCGCTTCATGCTCTTACACAAGTGGTAGTTACAGAATCTCCTGCCTGGGTTTGGTGATGACACCTACATGAGCTACACCACCAGTGCATGCCCAATCCCTACCTTTGTAAAACTACTTCTACATGTCACTCACCCTCCAGTGTGCCAAAGGCACAACCACCAAGTTGGCACACCCTTCTCAGCCCTGTTCCTGCACTGCCAGCACTCAAGGGGTCCCACCTGGTCTAAGGTGCTCCACAGGGTTCTGCCAACAAACCCAGTCCTCATCCAGTCACTCCCACCACAGAACAATCACAATCAGTGGAGAAACACCAATCCACACCAGCTGCAAAATTTGCCTGATGTTTTAACACACTCTGCTCCTATTGCTGCCCACAGTAACTGGGAGATAGACATTAGGTCAGCCGCAAATTTCCTCCCTGCCTCTGCTATGAGGGCCCTCAGCTTCCCAGGACACAGCTGCCCAAAGTGCACTTGCCTAGCAGCTCCCTGGCTCTCCAGAGGACATAGCACTGCAATGACACTTGTTCCCTTCGGCTGCTCTCATTCTCTTAGCAGAGTTTTTCTTTCTCTGCTGGAGCTCTGGGCAGGAAGGAGCAGCCGCAGAAGAGCTGGCTTTGCTCAGCAGGGCCTCTACTCATTTCCTGAGCACTTTTTGACGTGTTCCATTTGTGACCAAGCTTGGGCTAGGATCCCAGCTGATATTTTAACTTCAGCCTCAATAGATTTCAAACTTCAGCCACTGTAAATAATTCCCTGACATGCACTCTGCCTGCATTTTGGCACTTTTGGTTGTGTACAGCATATTTAATTTAATTTTTTTTTTAACATTTCTTAGCTTTCTCCATGCTGTCAAGAAGAAGACAGCATCTTAGTGAAACTACCTGACTTTGGTGAAGTTGAGAGACACCAGAATAGTTTGACAACTCTGTGCATAATAACAATCACATTCTCTACTTAATGAGAGACAGATGAAGCCATGTGCCATGTTCTCAGAGATGTTTACAGGACCGAGAACATTGGAACAACCACATGGCATCAAACCAGGGAGCAATCTACATGAGGAACCTGGTTTCAGCAGTCATCAGGACCAGGAACTAAGCAGCCTGTAAACAAAAAGGATGCAAAAATTCTTTGCTGTAGTAGTCAATGAGAAATTTTACCCACTCAGGCTTCTAAGAGTTGGCTTATGCCTTAAGACATCAGAATTCCATTCAGCCTAGCAAAGCACTTATTAAGCATTTATTAAGCTTATGCTTAATTTTATGTAGGCAGCCAGCTCCAACAGGATCATTAGTGTGTTAAAAGTTTATCGATTCATTGCTTAGAAATCATCCAGGCTGTATTTTGCTTAACAGAAGTGACAGAGCTCTTGCACTTTCTTTGTTGTGTCTTGTGCTACTGTCGTATCTGCTAAACAATAAGGAATCTTCTCATACAACATACAGATAAGTACAAGCCACTTGGTCTCAACATTTAGAGTCTCCTGTGATGCAGGTGACAATAATCATCAGGGAAATACAGCACTGAAGAGGTTAACAGAGATTGGCCTTCCTCTTTGGCCCCCCTTTCCTAGCAATCACAAGGAGGGTTAAACTTTGTGGAAACAAGGATTCTACTGCAAAAAGCCATCAAAAATGCTGTACCCACCCCTCGTTGGGTGTTACTCATCCCACCGCCTTAACCTTTCATCAGGGTTCCTTTCACAAAGTTTAAGAGCTGCACACACATCTGAGGCCTTCACGCTCCCCCTTCTCCTGGAGCTTCATCTGAGGGCAAAGAGTGGAAATTCAAAACAAAGAGTAAACAAAAACAAGCTCTTCTAAGCATAAGCCACGCATTTTGTTGGAAGCTCCTTGGTTAATTTTACTATCTGTTCACTGCTCCCTCTGGAATTTCTTTTTTCTTCTTTTTGTCCTTCCCTGCTTCAGTAACAAGAAAAATAAAAGTTTGCGGGGCTGGGTGTGTGTGCGTGAAGGAGAAAAAGAAAAACAAAAAATTATTCCATCACAAATCTTTTCTCCTGTGTCAGGGACCTTCCCAGTTCTGTAACTGTAGAGTCAATGGACAAGGCAGGGTGGTCTTGTCTTCTCCTAGATGCCCATCAGGTGTCTGATGAGAAACCACTTCAAACATTGCTGCTTTCTCCAGATTCAGTAGATAGATCTGGAGTTACTGGATGGCCCAAACTGAAGCCCCAAACATCTGGAGAGGTTGGCTCCAAGTCAAGGTCTGATCTGAGCTATCCTAGAAATTCCAGTTTTGTCTGGCCCAGAAGTTGTTGGCCATCTGCAGAATGGAAATGGGAGTGGAAACCTGTCATCACAAGATGGGGGGAGTTAGGAGTGAATTCTAGGAAGGCTGCTTTAAGCTCTTCAGGCTGGCTTCCCAGCTGGCAGAAATCTAGCTGAGCTGTAAGACAGTCAGTGAAACCACATGGATTCACACCACCCAAGAATCTACCCTTCTTCAAACAAATTCATGGCACTCCAGGGTTTAATGGACAGCTGACAGAAAACTTGATATTTATTAAAATGCAATAGCTCTATGTCTGCAGCTTACAGTGGGAAGACGTTCCCAGTACCCATGAGAGAACTCCAAGAAGTCCTCCAGTGAGCTCAGATTCCTGACACCTGTATTGCTCAGTTGCCCAGGCACATCATCTGGGAACTCAACCCCTGTTGAACTCGACCCCTGTTCCGCTTAGTGTGGCTCAAGCAGACAGCAAAAAGATGATCTCCTCCAGAGAGTTTGAAAAACCCAGTTTTCAGGCCATTGCCTTGTACGTCATAAAGGAGCAAAGATATACACAACCTCTGCTCTTTTATCAGTTGCATTACTTGAGAGTCTTTGCCTACCATATTGAACCATTCCCTTAAGTGGAATGTGAAGAGGAAAGGAAGGCTTTGGAGGCAACTACTTTTTAAGCTAGGACAGTGCTCCATTAGACCATGTTTCTTCCAGATTCAGTCAGAGGTCAAAGCATTTTGATGACACCTTTTTCACATCTCCTAAAGCTTGTGCTGTTCCAGATGAGGCTGTCAGAACCTACATGCCTCCTAGCCCACATTTGTCCATGATGGGCAGGATTATTTGGATGAGAATTCTCAGACACTGAAGAAAATCTTTAACGTTTTACTTCTTTTAAATAAATAAATAAACAAAACAAAAACAAACAAAAAAACTATACAAGGCAACTCTCCGTATATGTTGTAGTCACTTGCATAGATTAAGACATCCTTAATGTACAGATCCAGGAAGAAAAGAGCTCTCATTGAAATGAAAAGCACAGATACAGCCAGCAGCGTTGAAAATGAAGGTGAATTGAGCGTGCAATGATTTTTTTCTGGGGGTAAAGGGTGAGCCAGCAACATGCCACTATCATAGGTCTTCCAGAATGTCCTTTACTACATATTTCTGTGTCCATAGTTTCTTTCAAAGTTTGGTCACCAACAAAGAAGTGCAATTATTTTGGTCTGCCTTGGTATTGCTCATGGATTCTGGAGGAGAGTCCTACTCAAGATCCTTTAAGTAACTAAGCCTTGCAGAAGTTAGCACGAGCTGTTTTTCATTACTCCTGACTCACCAGCAGGGAAACTGAGGCAGCAGGAGGTAATACACAACACAGTGGTAGGTGAGAATGCGTTGCCCCAGACTTCCAGCCACTTGGCTCTGCCTACCAATGTTGGCTCATAGGTAAATAATGGAGCTGTCACACCCAAGTGTTATTTTTAAACTGTGGATACTGGGTTTGGCATAAACTCCAGCAAAGCACAGCATGCCCAAGGGAGTCCTGAGGAACAAGTGCCCTGCACAGATGGAGCTGCTTTAGGAAAACCTTGTTGTTGTGCTACATTTATGCAATCAGTTGAATGGGAGCCCAGACTCCAACCTATCAGCTGCACAAGAGCACAGGGAGAGCCTGAATGAGGATGGGGCAGGAGAGTGGAGCTGGCTCCATCAGCCACCACCTCCTCCACCCTGGTGCCCTGTCCCAAGCCGCGCCAGTCAAATCCATAGGGGGGCAGCAAACCCTTTGCAGTCATGGGACTTCATTACCAAAATGATCCTCTTCCAAACTCGGTCCCTGGGATGCTGGAGAGCCCCACACATACACAACACCCTTGGAAAGGTCAGCATGGACTCTGCAAGCTGAGGGAAGGGAAGATGGGACCACAAAGTCTCTTTGAACTGGACATGGGTGGCCAGTTCAGCTCAGCAACCTAGCTAGGGGGGGACTTTTTGTGTGTGAGCCCATCCGTATGGCTAGCAGGGCTCTAGGAAAGTGGGTGAGCTGTGCAACACCCAGATGGATTCAGGTTTTGATATGAAAACACATACTTCCAGGTAAGACTGCCAGAACCCTCTTGTGGTTCTATGGATGTAGGCTCACTTTGAGAGATTTGGTGTATACAGGGTCCAAGATGCTTGAGGCTTTTATAATTGCATCAACATGGTAACAACGCATGGACAGCCACCTTGGCTCAGAGCAAAGGTCCATTTACCTCCATATCCAGCTCCCAACATGGTGACCAACAGCAGAAATGGAGGAAAGAGCACAAGAAAAGAGCACACATGGACTTACTCCACCCCAAGATGCTCCCCAGCCTCCAGAGGTACACAGCTCCAGCCAACTTTGTGGTACCCCATGCCCATATGCTTCCTTCTCGCAGCTGCAGCTTTGGCACAATGTGAACCTGCATTTAAGAAAGGGGCCAGAAGTTGCACTTAATCTGTTTGTGTAGACAGAGCTCAGATGCAGAAGCAGGTTAAGCTCTACTACAATGCACACAAACCCGTTGTCAATTATAACTAAGTACCCCCTGAGTGACCCTGACTCTCAGGGCACAAACTTTGTTTCAGGATCTGTGCTAACTGTGACCTCTCTGTCCTCTCGGAGATCTCTGGTCAAGTGTCTCTAGAAACTTGCATTCGTGCAATGGAGAGCAGGAAGACTACCTGTATTGTAGTGGTGCCAAAAGTCCCAGTGCAGGTGAGCATTTGCAGACCCAGTGTTAAAGGACCACTGTGCAGAGAAGACCGAACAAAACACTTTGCTACACCCACTCACTCAACAAAACTGAGAGCAGGATTTGCTCTCCAGACAGGCAAGGGAAGGCACACAAGTGACTTACCCACTATCTCACAGGGAGCCAGTGATGGAGCTGGAATTATCTCACACTTTCCCCACTTCTCCCCTCCCAAGCTCCAGCCATACTGTCCCTTTTCTGCTCAATTTTGCTTCTCTCCACCCAGCTGTCTTTACTGAACAGGCTTCCTACAGTGCCTTTTAGGCAGCTGTCACGTTTGGATAAGTGTCTCCAGTCCACCAAATGGGCTGTCCCCCTCTGTGCTGTCCCTGTGTGTGCTCTTAACCCAGATAGCAAGACAGATAGCTCCATGGCAGATGGATAGGAGCTTGCCTCCCCTTCTCTACAGGAGACAGCTTTCTCCCCTCTCCACTAACAGCTTTCCTCAGAGACCCTTTTGTCTTCAGCTCCCTTCTAGGAAAAGAAAAAATATATAAAAATTCCTCCTTCTCTCCTTCTCCCTCCACCCTCACGAAAAAGAGCTAATTCCCTCCCTCCCAGTTCCAAATCCCTCCAACATGCTTCAGACACAGGGTTAAACCTAGGGAGCACTGGACAGGTGACAAACGGACCCACTCTTGTTTCTACTTTTCTCTTAGCAAGGAAAAAAACCCCAAAATAAACCAGTCCCACCCATTCCCTCAAGCCGTTTCATCTTAAAACAGACATTTCCCGTCGCTCAGCCCCTGAGCCCGCTCTCCGGTTGCTGCTCGTCTCCGCTAATAGCATCCCAGACTAAACAACTCTATCCCCCTTTCCGCAGCTCACCTGCCTCCTCTGGCTACTGCTTGCCTGAGCTCTGAGAAGAGACACAGTTGCTACACCAGTTCCTAAGCTGCACTGGGCTCCCAGGGAGGGAAGGAGAAAAAAAAATACTAGGAGAAAACAAAAATCCTAGAAAGTGAAGAGAAAGGAAAAGGGAGAGGTTTGGGGAGGAGATTAAGAAATGAGTTTGCAGATGCATGGAGTTAACAGCCCTAGCAGAAGCCAGCCTCGTCAAAAGACCTCTCCACATTAACGCTTAGCAGAGGAATGCCTACCTTTCCTAGATTTACCTCGCTCCTCTGCAGCAGTAACCTACCCAGACACATCTCCCATCTCCTTTTACCTTACGTAGCATGCTTCCCCCAGGATCCCAAACAGTGATATTTAAAAAGCCTCCTGTCTGGCCCAGCTGTGTAGACACCCAGTGCAAATGTAGGAACAGAGGGGAAACTGCCTGACCCCAACACAAATGTGATTGGTGCTGCACTACGTCAGACTAAATTACTGTCATGGTTGCTTCCGGCAAAAAGGATCTAAGCACTGGGAGTAGTGATGGGAGTCTGTGCAGAAACCTTGCAAAGATTTGCCTGAAGATACCTGAAATTTCAATTCTCTGAAACTTCACAAGCAAAAAACTGCCCTGGGAAACACTAAAATAACAAACCCCGAGCTCTGAAGTTCTAATAGCAAAGGTTGGTCTAGACAAGATTTTCCTTGGCGTTGTTCCTCGAGGTGGAGAATGAGGCTAGCTACCTGGCGGATGGGGGGAAAACAGCCTCCAAAACTCGACTGTGACAAAACCTGGGGTTGGATCCAAGAGGAGGGCTGTATAGAGTCCTCTGCAGGAAAAGAAAGGTTTATCAAGGTCTTTTCTGTCTATTCCAAAGCTGGTTTTGATTAAAGAAGGAATTACCACCAGTTCCCTTCCCTTGCCCCACTAACACATAACACACTATCCCCATTTCCTTCGCTGCCAGTTTGCTCTAATAAAAAGCAGAATTATGCCTGAAAAGCATGTTGCACAAAGATGGACCGGCCAAGCACTCAAATAGATATATTCACTAGCAGTCAGTCCAATGCATGCATACACAAATCCCTTGCTTGCCTGTAAACAAGACAGATTGCTTTCTCAGCTGCTGTATATGAGTTTCAAGCTGCTGTGGAAGAAACCGCTCTCCTCATGGGTTTTAGTGCTATGAGCAAGGTGATCTGGAAAGGCAGACTTGCGGAGCTACCTGCCTTTGCAGATCCAAAGTCCTGACGCCTCCTGGTTTGTGAAAGCTCTCCATGGATGCCAGTGGTTTTAATTTCAGACTCTAGCATTTGAATGGTCTTTGCCTGAACGACCAAGCAGAGATAACCCCACAGGCATCTATGTGACACCTGGCAGAGTCACCTCAGTATTAGAACAGCACCCCAAATGGTGCAGCAAGACCTTGCAATCATCTGAAGCAGGCTTAGTTAACTTAAGCACTTAAAATGTCATGCTTCTCAGACACCAGCTATTTAACACATTTATTATACAAAGAATTGCAAAGGGGCTGAAAGGAAAGTGAAGGATGGTTTCCTCTGGGGCTCATCTAAGTAACTACCAGCAGAAAAGCTTTGACAGAGTTAGAGAGATAGAGTAAAAGCCTTGACAATAGCCATTTCCACCATGCTTCAAGTTTACAGCCCAGGGTATAACTTCGAAAAACCATTCAGGAGCATCTGCCAGGGAGAAGGAGATTAATTAATCCCACTGAATCTAGACTTGGTGCCACTATAATGCATGGCAGTGAATCTACAAGGCAGAGACCAGCCTCTAAATTATTCATAGCGCTGTGGCACATGAACATGGAGCAAGACAGCCAAGTGGTACGAGACCTCCCTTTCAAGGAACACCCATGCAGGTGGCAGTAAGCAGCAGGAAAAACTGGCAGGACAATTGGAGCTCCCGCCCCAGCCAGGCAGAGGGAAAAGTAAGGGCTACAAGCAGTGCATGCTGCCAGCTCAGAGCAGTTTGGTCTCTCCGGTCACTAATGGGCTAGAGCTGCTTCAGTAATGCAGGAGAGATGCTCCAGGAATGAATGCCAGCTGAATGGCACAGGTACAGCCTCACAGGAGACGTGCCCTCCTGCTCAGGGCAACCTGCAGCTCCCTGTCCCTCAACTGCCACCAGCAAAGAAATAGCTGCCCATCACATTGAGGTGGGGATAAGTGTCTAGAAGGGGCAGCAACTTGCATGTGAGAACAGCAGCACTATGCACCACCAAAACCAGATAAAATTAAGATTCAACAGGCAATTTTCTCTGTTCCATCCTCTTGCCCTGGACCTCAGGCCAGCCATGGTCCTCAGCCCAGCCATGGCCAGCTGGAGTGTCAGGGAAGAAGGTTGAGGCAGCCCAACTGCAGGGAGTCCAGGCAGCTCAAGAAACCTGGCACAGCTCTCCCTTCCCTCCCACCCTGTCCGGCTTCTCTTCCCCCACTCCCACCCCACCACACCAGCAAGCATATCTCAGCAGTCAGGAACTGATCAAAGCCCCCTGCCCAGCAAGCTGCCTCTTCTCCTGCGGGACAAGCCCTGAGGCATGCTGCAAAGGGTGGTTTTCCCCTCCAGCCCCCCTTTTCTGCAAGCAAGCGGGAACGTGGGGTCTTCCCTCTCTTTCATCTCCGGTTTGATTTTCCTTGCTTTGGTTCTTAGAGCTTGAAGTCGGTGGACAGTTTGTTAAAAGAGAGGGAAAACAAGCCATACTGACGTTTGAATAGCTCCATGGCAAGATTCCCTCGTGGAAAGCATGACTGAACATAACGGGAAGGAGTCTCTTCTGAGAGGCTTTTAATCTAGCTATAAAACATAGGTGAGGGTTATAAATTATACCCCAGATTTTATTATATTGCCAATAACAGGGTGTTCTAGGGAGCGATCTAGGCATTTTATAGGTGCCTGGTCAGCATTGCCAGCTCCACACATCCAAATATCACGAGACGTGTTCAAAACATTGAGAGACTGGCTTTAAATAATCACAAGCCCTTTATTATTTAAAATCCCAAAAGACAGACCTTCTTTTCTTTGCCATCTGTTTTTTTGAGGTTTTAAGATTTATGCCGCCAAACACTGCATGTATAAGGGCAGGGTTTGGTGGATTTTTTTCCAAGCTCAAACTTACAGGTTTCATATAAATCCCATGACTCCAGGAGCTTAGTCTTTGAAGAAGAAAAAATACCAAATACAGGAAGATTACCCCAGAATTGACAATGCTTGTTGCTAGCTTCCCTCCTAATAAATTATTTTGTATTTTTCTGACAGCAGGTCACAGGTTGCTCTAATCATATGGCCACAGCTATCTAGAAAGGACAAGCATTTGGGACAAGGTTTTGAAGAGGAGCATTCACGTACATATATCAGAATAACAAAGTCAACATGTTCACCCAAAACTCTCTTTCCTTCTCCTATTTCAAGCCACATCATGCATGATAAGCCACGTCCATTCTCTTTGTACTTGGGCATGCCTCATTTCTTCCCAACATTGCAATTGCACCACTGATAACAGGAGAAATCAGGCCAGCCTCAGCTCTCATACCTGATGCTGTCCTACCAGACAGCTCCACAAATTGTCCAGCTTTACACCAGTGCAACGAGCATCAAATCCATTCTGCCCTGGGAAATACTACTAAACTCTCTAGGCCACAAACAGGGCACCAGACTGTCTTAACAGGATTACGTGTTGCTTGAACTTTGCTGTCCATCTTTAGAAATTTAGAGGCAGAGTGTTATAACAAGAACTGGATGGCATGAAGCAGCTGGGCAGTGCTGTCTTACTCCATAGGTGGAGGATCCTCCAAAAAAAAAAAAAGGAAACCATCAGGGCACAGAGCCACTGCAGTGATACATAAACTTAGCATTAGCTGGAGAAAAGGAAAGAAGCTGTGGCTGGGCTGTTTGTATTCCCCTTTGAAGCTTGCCTAACTCCCCAGGAGTCACTGGCAACCAGGAGTAATTTATAATAAGCTTTAGGCTGCTCTGATTTATTCTGGGAGCTGAAGCCAGGTGCAAGGAAGCTAAATAGCCAGCATTTCTTGGCTTTCATTGGGAGAGCAACGCACTGAACATTAGAAATCCCCAGTGTGGCATACTTCAGGCTTTGCCTACAATGGGCAAAGAGAGCGCAACTTAACATCAAAACAGCATGTAAAAAGAGATCATCCTTTTTGCAAGTAGGATGCACCAATTGCTTCTGGCGAGTCATTTTTCTAGCTGCAAATACTGACCCTGGAATAGCACTCAAATCATACTGGGGCGTTAGCAACAGAAAAGTGAAAAGCACTGAAAAAATTAAGGATAGGAAAGAATAACTTTGATGACTTTCAAAAAGAAGAGAATGAGGGGTTTTTCCCCCATGTATTTTCAATTTCCTGAAATGACATGCGAAGAAATGGACAACCCAAAGTTTGTTTCAGAAAGCAGAAGTTATTCATTATCAGTAGGACTGATTGGAAATTCAGCCGCTGGCTTGGTTTTTTCTTCCACTTACAAATTGTTCACAAACTGATCCTAATTTTTCCCAAGTGAATCTGCAACTTTCAAATGTATACCCCTGCGGGTGAGGAAGTCCACAAACATAATGGGTCAGCACTACCTAACTCCCTTTGACTTCTTTGAATAACTCAGCCTTCACCAGCCCATTGAACAAAACCAGCTGCTCTCTTGGAGTTACTCACATGCTTTCCACTTGGATTTTCACTTTTTGCTATTCAGGGCATGTGACTGCTCATCTGCTCTACATGGTTTGATTCTACAGCTCGACTGGATGACCAGAGGCTTTTAAAATAAGAGAACAAGCAAGGCTGAGTGATGAAGAAGTCACTTACAGTTCACATTTTTTTGGACAAAACAAGCTTTTGTTTTAAAGTTTGTGAAGCCTTTTAGATTCATAAACATTTTCCCTACTGCCCAAAGGTCATCCGCATACTCATAAATAACCAATAATATAACTCTTTGGAGACCAGCGAAGCCAAGTCAAACTGAGACTTTGCCAACATGTTCACAATACTGTTTATTCCATTAGTGCACCAGACCCCGCACCAGAGCACTTGACTCTGCCCCTTCAAATTGAAATGAAAGAAATGAAAAAAATCAAGCAGAAATCAAAATCCATCTGAATGAGTCAGAACATCACGTGATGGCTGTCCCCTTGCAGACCACTGTGCAGCCATGAACTTCCACCAGTCTGTATATGAGATGTCAAACCATTCAGTCTATAAACCCCCCTTATTAGAAATATTAACGTCCTGTCTCAGTGGATTTGAGGATATATATATATTTTTTTTAAGTTTTAATTCAAGCCCAGCTTCATCAAAACAGCAATGTAACAATATTTCGGAAGCGAGTGGGTTTGATTCCAAGCATGCCAAAAGACAGAGGGAGGGAGATAGTGAAGGGGAACAGCTAAATCTTTTCTCTTTCTCTTCTCAGCACCATTGCGAAATCTTTCTCCAAAACATAAAATTCAAGTCAAGTTGCCATGTTTTAAACAAACCATGGTGTGTTATTGTACTACGCTTCTGAAAAGGGGAATGTAGGTCAAAAAAATTTTGGACCTCTCAGATTTTAAGGTATACAAAGTCTGGCAGCATTGCTATCTGCGCTTTCTCTTTTCATTTCCCCTCTTTTCCTCCCTTTTTTCTCTCCTCTCATCTCCTCCTCCCTCTCCTGCTCTTTTCTCTACACTGAGTTCCTTTTCCCCTTCCATTTCCTTTTCCTTTTCTTCCCCCTTGTCTCTTGCTTTCTGTTTTCCCTTCCTTCTTCCCTTTTTCTCTCCTTATCCTATCCTATCCACTGGAGAGCAGCTGCAAGCTGCAGCTTCAGATAAAATGCTCTGAAAAGCTCCATTATGTTTATCGACACATTTTCCATTCTCGGGTTTTCATCCCGTAGGACACAAAACAAGTATTCAAAAGATGCATATGTGTGTGCAGACAAGCGTGCATAAATATATGCATGCACATATAGCATATGAAAACACATGAAAAGCGTGTTTATGCGCATGTGCTTCTGCTTGCGTTTTTGGTTTTTTTTTTTTCTTTTGCAGCCTTAGGGAAACTTGCAGGCTGGATGCCACAGGTTGGCTCTGCACATTACGAACCGTGTCAGGATGAATAATGGGGGCAGGCGATGCTGCCAGAGGGTCATGGAACAGCAAGTGCGTAAAAAGGCAAGATTGTCCAAGAAGCACACGCAATATCGGCCGGGGT
Organism: Calidris pugnax; assembly: GCF_001431845.1. Classification (NCBI taxonomy): domain Eukaryota; kingdom Metazoa; phylum Chordata; class Aves; order Charadriiformes; family Scolopacidae; genus Calidris; species Calidris pugnax. The sequence goes on from NW_015091240.1 coordinate 2,477,907, forward strand.
TTGAAACACGCTGCCAGATAGAGACCAAGATCAAGTTGTAGACTCTAAGGCCAGAAGAAGCACAATGCCCGTTTCTGCTGACCCCTTGTGAGGACGTGAATTACAGATTGCCACTCAGGAATCCCAGCAACTTTTTCCCAGCAACTGAACGTACAAAAGCACTTGAGCAGGTGTCTAAAGTCAAGCTGTACCTTCGGCCTTGTAACAGACTACTCTGGATCTCATTGAGCTGGAAGATAAGGGCCAGATCTTCTGCTAATGAAGCCTCCTTGATTTCAACCATTTGCTGGGTTATCACTTAGACAAAGATCCAGGCATAATGCAAATATCCAATACAGGGCTGACAGCTGGAAGGGAATGACTATGTCCTAGAAAACAGATAATAGGCTCTTCCTCAGACCTTCAAGAGCATTTTTCCTGGAAACCATTTTCTTATGTATCTTTACTCCACCTAGTGAAAGATAAGCATACTTCACTCAGTATTTCAAAGCACTTGTTTAAGAGTTCAGTTTAAACCTTTTTGGGCCCAAAGTTTGCACATGAAAGGCTGGAAAAAGCAGTAGAGAAAAACACCAAGGAAAGGTTAGCACAAGAAATAGAGCAGAGAGAAAAATCCAGATGAAAAAATACATTAAGTCTATACAGTATTATACCCACAAAGGATGTTATATGCCAGGAGCTAGAAGCCCTGTAAGTGCCAAAATCCAGGTTATTCACACAGCAGTAACTGGTTCCCCTCAACATGGTCGTTGTGACACAGCCAGTTTTTTCCACAAGACATCCCAGATCATTCTTCCCTGGTTCCCATCCAAGCCTGAATTTTTCTGCCTGTCTCCCACAGCCTGTCCTTGTTCTGCCTCTTTCTGTGCTGCTGCCTCCACAACTGAGTTTCTTGTTCTCTTGGACTTGGTCTTTCTTGAATCTTGAACCTCTGCTTACCACCCTGACATTCCTTGCCCAGTCAACAGCCTAGGTTGCTTTCCCTTCTTGCATGCTCTCAGTCTCACTTTGCTTTCCCGTTGTTCCAGTTCCTTTTCCAGTATCTGCTGGCTTTCAGTAGCATTTCAAGTCCCAGACCTCCTGCCTGTCCTGCCTTCCCTCTTTGTCTTCCCATGCCAGGCTTCTTGTGCATATCCACTGCCTTTGCTGTCTCCTACACCACATTCAGCTCCCAGCATTCCCTCTGCATTTGAAGTCTGGTTGCCTAGCTCCTCCCTCCCTCCTAGACACCAGCAGAACTGAAGCCACCAAGACTGCAGGAAAGGCAGACAGCTTTTCCACCCCTTCCCTAGCATCACAGCACCGTGAGAGTCGTTAGGAAGGTTCATGTATGAAATGCACCCTCTTGCTTTTTTGGGTAAGTGCCACAATGATGCCCTATTCCAGTGGACTTACCAAAGCACTTACCAGACTCTCACCACCGCAAGCAAACTGAGATGTCTTTTTATTTTGCTTTTCTCCAAAACATAACACAGCTGAAAACAATGAGCTTTTCACAGGAACAACAGCAGGCTCTTCCACAGTCTCAGAGTCTACTTTAAACAATTTTCCTAAACTGTCTCTGTCATTAACCTCCACATTGCAATTCATTTCACTTCGATTAGGTACCTAGTTTCAGACGGCCTGATTGAACATGCCCATCGTTCTCCAGAGAGGATGGAGAAAGCTCAGCTCAGACAAATTACCTGGAATTAATGCCTAACAAACAGCATTAAAAATGAGGTGAGGTCCACCTCCCCATGGTTCCTCAGCGACATCTCAGCCTCTCATTCAGGAGGAGGAAATCAGGAAGGTGCCTCAGTGAAATGACACCAAAAAAATCCAAACCCCCCAAAAAATCCAGTCTTGCTTTTGTTCTTTTTTCAAATATGGTAGAACAAAACCTGTTTTTCTCCTCATTTCATTCTTGGACATGGCTGAACCATTTCAGATAAGACCATCCCAAGAAAAATCCAGCCTGAGTCACATGTATGGCACCAAAAATGCCAGTGGAAACAGTTAAAAGATTGGCTAATAAGCAACTGAATACAGGTCTTATGATAGGAAGTGTTGAACAACTTCCAGAGAGATACTAGTCCCATCTATACCTCAAGTAGGATACAAGGAGACAACTCCCCCTTGCCTTGATTTGCAATTATTCTTCAATGCACAGTAGGTGATCTCCATTTCTCTTCAGTGAGGAGAACGCAGTGTGAAGATGGTTGTATCTTCTTTTAAATGACTGTCCCTTTTGAGGGGGGGGAAGAGAAGGGGGAGGGAGAGTCACTAACAAGTTTGGAATTCAGTTACGAGGAAAAATGTGCCTGAAAAGCGACTTTTCAAAGCCAAGAGCTTCACAGGATTCAACAGTTCTTCCAGCACTATAGGATATACAGATACGTATCACTCTCAGTAACATTCTGCAGGCTCCAGACTCCACCACATTACTGGGCAGGCTTTCCGACAATTAATGAGGGGGCTGTCAAGTGTTTAAAACAGATCACAGCGACTCCTTCCAACGCAGCCTGCAGAGGTGCACAGCACATCTGCATACTTCAGCACGGGGAAAAGAGTGAGCTTTCTTTCTTGTATGAAACCAAAAGATAGTAAGACCAAGGAAACAACATTCCCCCTATGCCCTTCTAAGCTAAGTCAGTACTATAGGCAATGAAACACAGCGCTGCAGGCTCAGCCCCTGCCTTCAGCTTCACTGAGAGAAGAGTTCCAGCCTTAACCTCAGGTGCTTCAGTGATGATGGGTTTACCAGATACTTGGCATTAGAATCATAAAATCATATAACAGGTTGGGTTGGAAGGGGCCTTTCGAGGTCATCTAGTCCAACCTCCCCTGCAATAAGCAGAGACATCTTCAACTAGATCAGGTTGCCCAGAGCCCCATCCAACCTGACCTTGAATGTTTCCAGGGATGGAGCATCTACCATCTCTCTGGACAACCTCTTCCCGTGTTTCACCACCCTCAGTGCAAAACATTTTTTCCTTGTATCCAGTCCAAATCTACCTTCTTTTAAGTTTAAAGCCATTACCCCTTATCCTATCGCAACAGGCCCTGCTAAAATGTTTGACCTCATCTTTCCTGTAGGCTCCCTTTTAAGTACTTAATGGACACAATAAGGTCTCCCCCGAGCCTTCTCTTCTCCAGGCTGAATAATCCCAACTCTCTGAGCCTTTCCTCATAGAAGAGGTGTTCCAACTCTCTGATCATCTTTGTGGCCCTCCTCTGGACCCGCTCCAGCAGCTCCATGTCTTTCCTGTACTGAAGGCTCCAGAGCTGGACGCAGTACTCCAGGTGGGATCTCACCCTTCTTATTGTTACCTTGCAGCACTTTGGCCCACCAGCAACACAAGCACTAGCCAGGTGAAGCCATGGGAAAACTACTACTAGAGTCAATGCAAAAAAAAGAGAGAAAGAGCGAGAAAGAGCCCACTTTGGTGCCATTCTGCACGTGGAGATGGCACCAGGGTTGCACCAGTAAAATACCCAGCCATGGTGGTGAGTCCCATCCTTGGTATTCATTTCTTGTTACTAGTAGGAAATGAATAGAATAATCTATCTACAACTTGGGAAGCCCACAATATGCTAGGTGCTTCTGAATACCACCAGTCAACACCAGAAAGCTTCACACATGCCTTACCAAGCCCAAACAACCCTGATCCTTAAGAGTAGCTGCCTATGAGCTGCTCTGGCAGCCAAGACGTGGCTCCCAGCCCTCTTACACCAACAGTGTCAACTGTAATTGGTCTCTTTTAGTAGGAAACCCTCCTCCATAAGAAGGGACACCCAACATTATTATAGGGGAAGCTAAGGAGGCTGAGAAATTCTTGGGTGTTGGCTCACAGCATGTTTGAGACACTTCTGCCTCACAATAACAGAGCAAGGGCAACAGGTGTGTGGCTGAAGGTCCTGAGAGCTGTGTTGGGTGAAAGCAGTAGCTTCCAGGAAGGGTGAACCCACCAACAAGACAGGCTCACAACTAGGGGAAAAGCTCTGGATATAGCCATTGTCAATAAATCCTTTTTTGAGGAGTAAACTTGTTCTGTTAACAGGCTTCACCTAGCAACCTCGGCCCTACCCTCTGTGGCCACTCTGAAGTGTTCACCTTGGAAGCTGTGGCCTTTGACAATCAAAATACCAGACACTTCAGGTTTTATTGCAAGCCCTTCTGCCTTGGAAAGAGTTGATGAAGGTCCCATTGTGCTTCTGGGCCTGGGAGCTCCAAGACCTCATGCCTGTGGCTTGGTGGTACATAGGTCTGCCTATAGCAACCATGCTCCTCCCTTCTCCCCCCCGTCCCTGCAATCCCACAGCCCCGCAGCGGAGTCCTCTGACTCATGGCAGACACTATTATTTTTTTTCCCCCTCGCTCTTTTCCCCTGCATAGTTTGATTGCTGGTGTCCAGAAAAGGCTTTTTACCTCCTGGAAAATAGACAAAGCAGCTCTCCATGGCTGCCAGCTGCCACGTAGGATGACTTGCCATCCCCCACCAGTGACACAGCTTGGGATGGTTTTTAGAGGGTGCGGGGATAGGCAAAAGGGTGGAAATCAGGCACCAGGATGCCACAGTAATTCTTCAAACAGTGGGGCAAGCTCTTGCAGGCTGTGCCTGGGAGGCACACCTGGGAGGCACATACCAGGGTTTGGGAGCTGACTGACACTGCGCAGGCACAGCAAGAGGGTGTCTCTGCAGCCTTCGTGGCAGCCTCCAAGGCAGCACTGCCCCATGCCCTTCCCAGGTCAGACCAATTCGCTCTCTGACTTCAGGAAAGATGCAAAAAGGGCTAGACCATCACTACCTTGTTCAAAGTCACTGTTTGCTCAGGTAAAGGTAAGCCCAGATCTCCCTTCACCATGCTGTAGGAGTTTCCTGGAAGGCACAAGATCCACGTGCTGTGTCTATGTCCTACTATTTGACATCTTCAAGCCTTCCAGTCCCAGCTCTGCTCTGGTTGTCACCTACTCCTACACTCCTCTGCAAGGAACTGCCATTACCCAGGACCAGAGCACTGTGGGAAAAGCCAACAGACTCATTTTGAAAAGGAAGAGTGACATCTTTAAGTGCCTTTTTCTTTTTTTTTTTTTGGTGATCAGTCCAAACTCTGGTATCAGCTCCGGGTTAGGGCCTCCCTACTTCACATTGCTGAAGTCAGAAGACCCTCTTCACCTCCCAGAAGCTGTGCAGCTGGCTCCTCACACCCATGCTGGGGAAACTTGCCCAGTTGAATGGAGAGAAACTCAGCAAGGGCCAAACTGTCACAAAGGGCAGGCACTGACTGAGTTTTGCTGCCAAACTCCATCATGAGTGTCACCGGGGCAGGTCATTGTCCTGAAGATCACCTCGTGGTTCTGTTCCATCAGGAGCACCTGATGAGCTGGAGGCATGAGATCTCCCTTCATTCTCATGGGGGCTTCATCCCAGCCCCTGCTCTCTTCTAATAGAGGAGCACCGGCTGCACATAAGAGGCCGTTGGGAGATGACTGACTCCCCAACCCTGTGGTGTAGGAATCCATACCACAGGGAGGCTGTCCCTCCTCAACAACAATCACCCAAAAAAAAAAGGGGTCATTTTTCTTCTTCTTCTCCTCCCCTCTCCCCCCTCCTTCCAGAAAGTCTTGGTTTCATCCCACCGTGGAACGAAAACAAATGCTCTAAACCGCAACATTTTTCACGAACCGGAATTTCTTGCAGTCTCGCCAGCCTTGGTGGATCAATACCAGGCATTTCTTTCCTCCTCTGCTCTGGCCTTTCCCTTCCAGCCTCCTCCCCCCACCCCACTCACCGAGGGGAATAAGGGAGCCAGAGGTGTCGAACGGAGGAGTCAGGAACACTCCAGCTCCGTTTTAAAAGGGACAGAAAAAACACTGGCGTCAGCCGGAGCACCAGGGCAGGCGCTGAGACCTTGTTTTGGATTTCGCAGAGACGATCCCTAGGGAGAGCTGTCTTTTTTTTTTTTTCTTCTCTGTCTTTTTTTTTTTTTAATGCATGGTTTTGTTTGTAAGTTAAAAGTCTCAGGATTTGCAGTCTTTGAAGCGTGGTCAGCCTGCCAGATGGAATTAGTCAGTGCCTTTTGGTTGGAAATCCCAGGCAGATGAAGCAGGATGGAAGGACAGTGTTTTTCTCATTTGCCAGGAAACTGTCTGCATCGACCCCCACAAATTTAGCTGCAGAGCTCCCCAGGACCCCAAAAGCAGGCAAGGCTGAAAGCAGGAAAGCAAGCAGAGGGCCAAACCTTTCACGTGCATAAATCGGTGTGGCACCGCTGAAGTCAATGGCCCACAAGCAGATTTATACTGCTCAAGATGCAGCCCAGATGTTCTTGCTGGTACTTGCCTGAAGCTATAAGATGTCAGCAGAGTTTCCTTTGCTTAAAAGCAGTGCTGAATTTGGCTCTTCTCACCCCTGACTCATACCATCTTTCCATCTCTTCCCACCGTGGCCTGTCTAGAATCTTCCTATTCATGGACTCCTCAAGGTGAGCACTCCCTCTCCCAGGTGAACAGCCTCCTTCTTACATGTTCCTGAGCGAGTCTTTGCTTTCCTTCACACATGCCCTCATCTCACATCCAAGCCCAGAAATCCAAGTGCAATCCTTGAACCTGTACTGATCTATTTTCTCCTCTCTCTGTCTTTCTCTCTGTCCTGAGCTCCCCATACCTCTGCTAAAAGCTTTGGGTCACTCCTCAGGCAGTCCCCTGACAAAATTACACTTGGATAACATCCACTTATTTCCACATCATCCAAGCCACCACCCAAGAGGAGAGTTAGTACCGCTTGTTCCAAACATGCAATGTATGGATGACAGCCCATCATAAAAACACAGAGTGACATCAGTACATGTGGGAAGAGCTCACAAGTGTTCGAGTGGAGCTGACAGCCTCCTTGCAAGAGACCAGTGCTAATCACTCACCAGCTGAAACCTCAACTTCATTTCTCATGAGGAATAGAAGGGGCAGAGAGATTTGCTGTGGAGATGGTGCACTGTAGTGCTATCAAAGCAACCACACAGACCCATGAACAGAAACAGTCCATTTTACCTTTGGACTCTCCAAATCTCTCAGCAGCATGATGGTTACAGCAACAATGAGGTCCAAGAAGAACACTGGTAAAGTGGCCATCATGCCCAAATACTTGAGGAAGGGACTAAACATGGAGTGATGGATCTCTGAGTGAGGTCTTTTTTAACAAGGCAAAAGGCAATACCTCAAGAGCAACAAGCATGAGGCAACAAGCATCTGCAATTAGTACTGGCATATTATTACTAACTGAACAACCATAATCAAGGCCAGTTTTTGAAGCCTCCTTTGAAAGCCTTGCAGTCTGCAAAGGCAAAGGTGGATGGAGAAGCAGAGAGGGAATATAATCATACTGCAGATGGGTCCTAACACCAAGAGCCCAGGCTGCACTCAATCACCCTAGAGAGGCAGCGTACCCAAGGGGTTAACAGCACAAGTTTGGGAGAACATTCAAGCAACAGGTGTGAGCCTCAAAACCTGGCCTGACCAACCAGTGGAAATTACTGCTCAAGGATTTTGGCTGAGTCAATATAGCATGAAATGAGTCCCAAAGGATTAGTTCTCCAGATTAATAGGAGCACAAGGAGAGATACATGAAGTCCAGTCATCACCTGTGATAACTGCAGGGAGGGCAGTGTATGTACATGCTCATGTAAGAGTGAGCAGCATGTACCAGTTGCATTAGACTGCAGAGTATTTTGGCTGCCAGCTGAAGCTATAGAGGGACCTTCCTTTCTAATACCATATAACTGACCGATGAATTGGGCATCCCACTCCTAGACAGAAACACTGCTCTTCACAGAAGAAGCACACCATGGACCTGTCCTGCTACAAAAAATTCCACGTTCCTAAGCAGGTGGGCAGAAGGGACGTAGACACATAACAACCCAGAAATCCTGAAGTAGATGTTCACTTCCCCACCTCCTGATGGCAGTCCCTGTAGAAAAGACAGAAAAGACTCATCTTGCTACCATGTAAACCAAGATACAACTCATCTCAAATAAGAAGAGCTCAAAATGGTCATAAGGACCATCTCTACAAAGGATAAGACTTTGCCCATCTTGTCTGAACTTGTTTGTCACTGACAAATATCTCCACTTGCAGCAGCCAGTCTGTGGGATAAATGCTGGCTAACCACAGGGATTTTCCTTCCAGCTCCTATCACCCTCCCATACCAGGTCCCTGGAACTCCCTGACACATTCAGAGTAACATTGCCCTGTAGTGATTAAATGCACCTCCAGCCAGCTGAACTTCCACATCATAAAGTCACCTGTACCCCAAGAAGGTAAAAAGAGAAGGTAAAAAACAACGCCAAAGAGCTAGAACCAACTCACAGCCATTGCCAGCACCATTCTTGCTATTGGCAAACACCATGAAAACCACTAGTAATCATGACCAGTCAAAGCAAACCAAGCTTATTTCCTCTGTTCAGAATAGGTGACAACTCAACAGCTCCATCCACCTTATTCCATTAGGTCTATCCATGAGCCCAAGCTGCTGCTTCTTTAGTTCCTTGCTTCTCGTTGTGCCATTGCTCAGGCCTGAGTAATTCTGGATCTCCAAATACTGACTCCAAGCACAGACAACTGTCATAGGAAACCTCAGAGTTTAAAGAAGAGAAAGCAGATCTCCAAAAATTCAAGAGCATGCAGCTGACAGCTGGGCTATTTGCTAGTATAGGAGCAATCTCTGAGGCTTGCTCAACTGATCAAGCAATGCACACCTAGGTTGGATAGAGCAGAAGCTGGACTCCCACCTTTTCACCATATCTATGCTACTCAGAAAGATATCATAGAATCATAGAATGATTTAGGAATATGCCACCACAGAGCACAGCATTTGGCTTTCACCCACTCCACACCTCCCCTCCACTCTGCAGCCTCCCAAACAGCCTGGCTCTAACCACACAAGGAGTCCACGTGCACACAATGGGGAAAACCACGGCTAGGCAGGGGCTGTCCCTACCAGCCAGCGGAGGGGCCCACATAGGCTATGTTTTGTCTCTGCAAACAGAAGGGGACCAGGGAGAGCAGTGGTAATGTTATTTACTGAAGATCTGGCCCGATGATGTTCTATTTTGTGCATATTTAAGGGATGCTATGAAGCTGCCAGCACTGCCCAGGGTTGGGCAGAATATGAGTAACCCTGGTTTAGAGGAAGAGGCAACAAAAGAACCTAAGAGAGGTCTGAAACCAGGAAAACAGGCTTGTTTATGAAGCCAAAAAGAGAGTGTAGCATATTCCAAGACCAAGGGAATTTTTCTCGCAACGTTACTTTGCCTTGGCTACCTGGCCACTCTCACATAAACAATGGAGACACACCAAGAAAGCAAGGAGACTTCACAGAGGTTATAAAAATATCACTTGTGCAATTAGACTGAATCAAAACTCATGACTTTCTGGTTGGAAGGAATGCTTGTGTTTCCCCTCTTATTTCTTTTTCTCCTCTAACTTTTTTTTTTTTCCTCGTAAAAATCTAGATAAACAAAAGCCCTAGGATATTGGATGGTTCCTTGCATATTGTTTTAAAAGCAGAAACAACAACAACAGCAACCACCATGGTGAGGGGGAATGTCTGCGACTGGTGCTGTGTAGCCCCTGTTTTTCTCCGTTTGCAGGAGCTGTTCTCACCCTTGCTCTGCCCCATGCAACGTTTGTCTGCATGTCCTGTCCCAGGACACAATGAGGCACCATCACCATGGTAAGTGTAGCCCCACTTCTCCCACAATCACAGCACTGCTTTGTCACTGGGTCACATAAATAACTGCGGCAAATTGGATTTACATTCCTACCTCTCTCCTTGGCTTCAGAGGCAATTTGCTTATTGCCTCCTTATAGACAGACAACTGAAAAGAGGAGAGGCAAAAACAGCACTTTAGATGCCCTTGCCTACCAGGACTAGTTCATGAACTCTGCAAGGCAAGGACTGCATGCTGCCATGCACAAGGAGTTCACAGGCCTGCGAGACATCCCTTGCAATAATCACCCCCACACACCCATATTCACGATAGCTGCTCATATTCACACACTTCATAAAATCCTTTGGATAAAAAGCATGAGTGTTGCCAGCTTTCAGCTTTCAAAAATGTTGTGTGTGGCCCTAGAACAGAATGATATAGGCTTCAAAATAATAAGACTTAACCAACCCAAAAGTATTTGGAGTATTTTTCATCTGTTTTCTCATTTGGACCCTCGAGGCTTCATATTTTCAAGTGAAGTTGTTTTCTTCCAGGATCAAAAGAGCTGGAAATGCTAGTTTAAAAAAATAAAAATAAATAGAAAGCTGAGAATCTCATTCAGCCTCTTGATTCCAGGAGCTCAAATAAAGACCACAAGTCTCAAATAAAATCCATAAACATCACAAACTTCATGATGATATTCAACAAGAGATGGCAATGTTCAGAAGCATGAAATGATAAGTCCCACCTCATTGGATCTGGTTTTATTTTCTTTTTCTTACCTCAGTTCCTGTGGCTATTTTTCTCTTCCTATAGAGACTCTATTTCTGGGCAAACAAAATGATTTCTTACCATACAGCAGCGGGTGTAATCCTATCTATCTGTCAATTGCTTTTAAAATTCTTCACTGCTGGAAGTTTCATGAAAACCAGTAGTTCAACAGAGGGGAAAAAAGCAAAGTAATGGTCTTAATGAGAAAAGCCGTATCAAGAGCCCTATGTTTATCCCTTCTTTTGGTTTGCTACTGCTCAGTCAGGTCCTGTGTGCCCCTAGGTTGCCCTCCTCTAAGCTAGCAGATGATGGATATAGGGACAGGGGACTGGAGGGCAGACTCCTAGGAAATTAAAACACCCTTACAGGGAGGAACCACAGGCTCAGTACCGGCTTTGGGGGCTCAAAACAGGACAGTGGGTTTAGTGGGAAGTCTCAGGGCTCTCAACCCTGCACAGGAGATCTTTTTACTTTTAGCTTTTTATTTTTTTACAAGACCATCATAGATAACGAGGAAAAAAAATATCAAAACAACCCATGTTTAGAATAAAGACCTTCTTTTGTTCCTGTCACAAAAGCAGCAAAATTCTTCTCTCTTAAAAAAGAAAATGACTTATAGAAGTAGTGATTCCTACCTCCCTTATACATTTGCCCTAAACGCACTCTAAGATCACGCTATGTTACTTCGGGGCAGATTTGGCGATATACAGAGGCTCACAGATAAAGGACCCCCACTGAGAGAGACATAGAGACACACATTTCAGTTGGGTGACTGTATATAGACATATCATCACTGCCTTCTAGAGGTGAAACCAAGAAAAGATAGCAGGGTGACACACTGTCTCCAAGTACTCAAATACAAGCAGCTTTAACTACCCTCAAAAGGTGTTGATCCAACAAAAACATGGAATAGAAGTCAATGGATCTGAGTGGAAAATATTATAGCAGTCAAATAGGCTGCTCCAATAACACTACCTCTACCCACAGGTATGTTTGAAGGGGACAGGGAGAGAAGGAAAAAGAGAGAAGGTTCTGTGCTGAATATCTAAGAAGCTTGGGCTTGTTTGGGGATGAAGGTTTTTTTTGCAGAAATCCTACCCACTACTAAGGAACTGTGCAAGTCCCAGAAACTGATGGGTGATGGAAATATCCATCATGAACTGCTACAAACAGCCACAAGGCCTTCCCATAAGTCACTGCAAACTGAAATTAGGGTCATTAACATATAACAAGGTGCCCCATGCCCCAACCATTTCTGAATGATAATGGCAGAGCTGTGATGAGTAAAATCATGCAGCACCACACCTCACTGCAGGCTATCGATGCCCACCAAACTCCAGCCTCCTGCCAAGAGGCAACACTCTGGGTAAAACACAGCAAAAACTTGTGTTGTTTCACAAACAAATCAGAACAAGTTTTAGGCCTAAAAGTGTGATTTACAGGCTCTCTCCTTCCAAGGAGCAATAAAATCAGTTTTGCAACCTGTAGAAGTCCCCCTTTTCGAATACCCTCACACATACACTTGCAGAGAGACATCCACATCCAGCTAGACAATCTGCAGCATGTGCTACGTGTTTGCATGAAGGCGGCCCAGGCACAACCCTACAACAACCTCCTGGATCCCTTGGCCAGCAGAGACGGCTAAGAGACACTTCACGAAAAGAGCAGCTCTGCTTGTGCAGCAAGGAAACACAGATGCTGCGGCAACGGCATTTTAGCTGGTTAGATTCAAGTCTGAAAAACAACGCTCCGTCTTGCCTTGGCCCCTCCTTGCCTGGAGGATTAGAGTTCATAAGAGACCTTGTAGTATGAGGCTGCAATAGTCACGCAGCACATCTGCTCTGTTATCTCAACACGTGGACAGCTCCCGCTAGAACGATCCATCCCTTATTTTTACATGGACCAAAATACACCAAATTCCTTCCTTCCCCCTTAGAAATCCAGCCCTGGCCTAGCTTGCCGCCTCCCTGTTGGACAGCTCAGTCACACCGAGTTCATCCCGCCAGTGCTAGGGAAAGATGAAACCAGATCCTGGGGCTCCACGGCCGAAAGCTGGTCCCCCTCCAGGTCCCTGAGAAATCCTTTGCGGTCGCAGAGACGTCACCGCTGAGGTGGGCTCTACCTCAGACCGAGGAAGGCTGCCTCTGGTTGTTATTAGCTGTACTGAGGATTCAAAGGACAAGGAGGCATCAAGCCAGTGTCTACTCCAAAATGCAGTGATCCTGCATTTGCAGAACATGCATCTGGCCTTCATTAATTCCTAAATGGTCCAACGTGGGTAGAGGAACAGAGGCCGGGGGGGGAAGGGAGAACTAATGCACTGAATGGGGCAGTCATGGGGGACATTCATGCAACAGGCTGCTTTGTTTTGAAGATGTCTGTGATCAGGAAGCATCTTCTCCAACATGTGGATGCCATAGCATCAGCAGGACCATGGATGAGGCTAGGTGTCTGTGGGGGACAGACAGCCTCCAGCATGAGCTTGGCCTCAAAATTTCTCATGGTGGTCACCGCAAACATTAGGAGGATAGCCTGGGGCAGAGGGGGGCAGGCCTAGAAAGGACACTGGGAATTCAAGCCATGTAACGGTCTTTCACCCCACCAAAACAGGAGCACTCAAGTTAAACATGCTGGCATCCTTCAAGGTCAGATCTCAGAGCAAGGGTAGGCTGGAAAAATGAGGTCCCAGCATTTACCCATTCTCTCCAAATGGCTGGAGGCATCACCATCTTTTCCCCATGGCCCTCAGAATAAATGGGTAGTTAAGTGAACATGCTACAAAGATCTATGTTTCCTCCAGGAGGGAAGAGCATCCCTTGTCTCAAGGACACGGGTGGCAGATTGAAAGAGGACTTTAGTCTGGCTCACGAAGATCAGAGTCCATCTGCAAGCGTGGCTATGAGTGTACATTGGAGGGTGATTCAGCATGTATGAATATCTAGATAGGTGGGTCGCTGAGCATGCAGCTGAGTGTGCTTGTGTGGGCAGCAAAGCACATGGCAGAACAACAGGGTGCAGGCAGCTCGTGGATAAACAAGTGTGTCAGAAATGAAAGGACACAGCAGGGCAGGGACTGTGTTCAGAGGGACAAGTCAAGAGCTGTGCCAACTTCTGTTTTCCATTAAACCTGGGACATCCCATCACTTTGCTACGGTATTAAAGCAGTCAGCTAATGGAAGGGGAAGTGGTCAATAGTCCCTATCTCCTGGGTGGCATAGATGGAGACACTTGCACTGATTTGGTACTCAGAAATGGGGCAGATCTTGGGTTAACCTGACCTCTAAGTGAGCAGAATGGGAGCTGCAGGAAAAGACGGTGTAAACAGGAAGGTATGAGATAAATAAGAGATGGGGAGGAAAGACATCTATCTAAAGTGGCAGTTGCTTTTTAGCTCCATTTCCCCTCTTCTGCTCAACTAGAAATGAAGGCCCCCACCCTTTTCTGCTTGCCTGGCAAGACATCATACGCTTACCACTTACAGCTTTCTCCCAGCCCATGCAAAACTCACTGCACACCCACCGCTAACACCACTGCTGAAGCTCTCCAGGAAACCAGGAAGAACATGACTACATGCTCCAACAACCTGAAGGAGAAGACTACGTGCACGGCTTCCAGCTAGCTTCTATCTTAGGTGACCCAAAGTTGTTACCTGCAGCACAGCAATGCCCAGGGATCTCCCCTCCACTTCCTCAAGTGAAGTGGAGGTTGGACTACATGCTGCTCAATCACATAATGCAAGATGGTGCTGCCTCCTATACATTTAGGGTGGTTAGAAGCATCAATGCACATCAGAGAGAAGCGACCAACTCCAAGTGATGCAGTGGAGTAGAACAGAGGAGATAAAAGGGAACAAGACCCCTTCTAGCTCCATCCAGGGCTCATTGTCCCTAGGAGCTAAACTTTGCTCAACATTGTCCAACCTCAACTTCTGCAAACTCCGATCTGTGCCCTTTCAGGGCATTATTCTGCCCCGGTGGTCTCAGAACAGTGATCAGCCTTTAGCTTCTACAGCCTGAGGCAGCTCTAATTTTAAGCCACTTTAAACAAATCAAATCTACATTTAGATATTTGACAACCACAGTTTTGTGCTTCCACTCCCAGGTCACAAGCACACATTTCTCCTTTTCTGATGCACTAGCAACAATTAAAAAAAGCCAGGCCCAGGGAGGGGCTGGGGGGCAAGAGGGGAGGGCAGGAGGGAGGGTGGTAAGGTGGGAGGGTGGCAATCTTTTGGTCAGCATAAGCGTTCTTGTTGCATTCTCAGAACTGGATGTTCCCTGCCTAGAATGAGATTTTAGCACTGCAATTTCTGATTGCTCCTGTTGGCAACTGCCTTTCCCTTTACTCGGCTCTCCCCTGCTCTCTTCCATTAGGGAAGTGGCAGAAGGCTATGCCCTGCATTTCCAGGGCAAAACAGAACTGTACCAGGACAGTTCCCATGTAGAAAGGATTGGTCCCATTTGTCTGAAGAAAAAAAAAAAAAAGATTAAAAATAAAGAGGAAGAAAAGGAAAACAACACCAACCAACCCAGTCCTATTACAGAAACCCAGTTAAGTAGACAAGCTAAACAAAATACAATTAGGTTTCCTTTGGCCAGCCTGGAACATATGGTATTCGTCAGCCAGTCGTGTTCCTCTCTCGATTCTGGCAGCAGATAGGTAACTTGTTCCAAGCACTAAGAAAGCTCCTGGAAAGTCAGCATGCTGAGCAAACTTTTGGAGAGGGGCTAGCTGGGGATATAATAGCTCACACAGACACAGATTTGACAGCATTTCTTCCACATTGTTCAGTGCAGCTCTAGGTTACAATGCCTCTGGCTTTAGTACATTCCTAGTTCACATTGTTCCCTGTGGTATTGCATCTGTGAGTCCTCATTTGCTAAGTGCACACACACAGAGTTCTGCGGTTGAGGGCTTCTACCAAATAGGCAGATGAAGGTGTGGAAGGAAGAGAGATTCCTGTGGATTTGGTCTCATAAAGAAATCCTAAAAAGGTAAATTGCATTAATAAGCAGTGTAGCAAGCTCTTTATTATGTTACCTTTATAAGGCAGGCTGAAAATGGCTCCTACCATCCCAGAGCAAACCAGCGAGTCCTTCCCCTGCAAGAAAATGGCCATAAGTACCGTAGTGTCATGGAGATCAGTTGCTGCAGAAAAGAATAGCCTCTGAATTTGGTCATCAACCAGAAAACTGTCTGAGGAGTCTGGCTCTGAGCTAGGAATATTCTGCTCTATTGCAGTTTGCAAAGAAGTTAGCAAAGAGCTGATTCACAGAGAAATGAGCCCATATTTTAATAGAGGGAACTGGAAATCGTGCTGCGGTAGAGCAATATCCGTGAAAGAATTGCCCCAGCAAAATCAGTTATGTCTATGGGAAAAGGAAGCTGATAAAGAACTGTTGATTCATTCCAGTAACAACAGAGGCTTCAGACTGGAAGTGAGCAGAGTGCTTCGCACTGCACACTCTAGGCCTGCGTGAGAGTTTCAGCTGCTTTTTGAGTCCACATAGTTCAGCCTCATCATTGCCAAGGATGGTTTGACATTTCTTGCATAGGTTTGCTTGGTCTGCTATATGCCTTTCTTCAGCAAGGAAGCCAATTTATTTCCTCTGGTGCAGTTACAAGCCAGCACTGCCTCCAAGTTTCTGCACTGCCTTTTATCTTCCCATATACAGTTGGCCTTATTGGATATCTGTTCCTCCCCTACCCCTGTTGATGGACAGCCTGGCTGGCTCAGGCCACTGCAGCCTCAGCCTAGTTTTCCTTGGGCAGTGAAAAAGTGGGAAATATGGTTGTAAAGAATAGCAAAAGGATTTCTTCTGACCGTTCCTGTGCTCTTTGGTCCACTTGTTTGCTGCCAGAATCAGACTTTTTCTTTCTTTTACCTGCTAGGCACAGTAACTCTTACTCCTTCATTGCAGAAGACCAGGGTATTTCAACCTGTGTAACACATGACTCTTCAGTAACCTTCTTGCCACATCAGTAACATTTCAGAATACCTTGACCTTTTTTACTCCCTCCTTGTAATCCTATACCCTTTGTAGCGGGAGGTATTCCTCGGCTTCCATTTCCAGCTTTTTGGCATCTAAGACCTGGCTCAGGCAATCAGCTTTTCTGTCCTCACTGCATCCACCACAGATCTGCTTGCCAGGTTACCAGCATTAAGTGCATTGGGAAAGCATTTCCCGCTCTTCTAAGTTGCTATTACAAATCAGCAAATCTTGCCGTGATCACCAGCCATGTGCTGGAGCACATCAAGAACTGAAGTGCTCACAAAAAAGCCTTTGCATCTGCTTCTATTCCTGGACTACTTAGCCCCATCACATTCAAAACCTCAGCTGCAAGGCACGGCTCTGATATGGCCTTTATCTGGGGTTACACATACACACTCAGTCAGCTCATCTCTTCTACAGGGGTCTATCAGATGTGTTACTCTTGCTCTACCTTAAGATTAACTGGAGCGATTCTCCATTGAGGTTAATGGGCGCAGCACACTGTTCACAATCGCTTTTAGCACGAGCTGCACTGACGCAGCCAGACAAGCCTCCTGTCCTTCACAGGGATGGACCAGCTGAGTTTTGCTTTCAGGAACCGAAGAATCGACTGTGGCTTCATCCTTCAAGAGCACCATCCATCACCCACCCAGGAGCTCTGCAGAGTGAGGCCACAGCGCATCATCATCCCCTCCCCACGATGTGGAGCCGAGCATGGCTCGCTTTTGTTCTTACCCACATCACACAGACTTCAGCAGTGCCTGGTCACCAAGGGCCATTCATCTCTTGTGCTCTCAGGTCCTGCTCAGCAGTACCCTACTGGGCTTTCCTCATCCATCATTACTGGCAATTTAATCTCTGTGTCTTGCTGGGTACTTCCTCCCTGTGCCTTTGAATCGGAGGGGTTTTTTTTCCTCCCTCAAAGGAGCTTATAACATTTACTGCATGGTATTGGAATCTCTGGACTGAACTGAGTCATAGTTCAGCAAAATTAGACTGGTTTCATCTTCCTCACAGTAGGAAATTGGACATACTGCAGCTGTCTTTCTGTTTTCCTGTTTAAACCATCCCGTCTTCCTGCAACTCAGTCCTCGGTGGCAGAGTGGCTGAGGCACATGGCTTCCAAAACAGGAGATAAAATGGCCATTGCCAGAGGTTGTTTGCAAAGGCATTCAAAGTAAGATGGGACTTCGCAAAGTTTCCAATCGTTAAGCAGAGTTACAGCATTTGGCTCCTTCCTGCAGTCTCCCAATATCTCTCATTAACACTGGTTTACCACTGCTGTTCTGGGAGTCAAGAGTGAAATTTCCACTGGCTTCCAGGACAGAGGACGGAGCTTTCTAATGCAAACCCTGTGCAATGTCCCTGCGTGCCCTAGTCCAGACTATGTGACTTCACCGGAGACCACAACAGACCACAGCACCCCCTCGGTGTGCTGCTGTTAGCACTGTAGGACTCCATGCATTATTTAGGTTATTTCACACATCGGAAAGTATCATGCAATATTTTAAAGGTCTTCAAAACCGTGCAACAGATAAACAACAAAACCACACACACACACAGGTCTCAAAGGGCACCCTTATGTTGCCTGAGCCTGTGCCGATGGTTTTCAACCTGCCGCGCATCCAGGATTACTCCCTTTCCCTGTTAGTTCATTGAAGCCACGCAATTTTACATGAAAGAGCACAGTGCCAAATATTCAGGGCTGCCCAGCACGGGTTGCCCATTGGCACGATCCAGAAGGGCACGCTATACAAGCTGCTCTTTCATGAAGGGACCCACATCTCTCTGCAGCGAGTGAGGTTAGCTTTCAAAGAGGGGCATATGCAAACATATGCCATGTTTGTTTGTTTTCTTGTACCAGCATTACTCAGTAGTATTTGCTACGGGAAAAGCACTTACATTCTGTGAAAACACCTAAGCACAAACATTGCATTTATGTACATGAACAGAAAAATTTGAGAGCCTGTGTTAGCCGCTTGTAAACAACTGTGCCCACCTTGCTTTAAAAACTGGTGCAGCATGCGAGTAAATGTAAGTATAATAAAAAATAATAGGAAACAGACAGGCAATAGAATTAAGAGCAGCAGCCAGCTGGGATCTTCTAACCAGTGACATCAAGGGATTGCTGAGGTAATACACTGATGGGTTTTAAATTAACTGTAACCACTCAGGAAAAAGATCTAGGCGTCACTGTGGACAGCTCAATGAAAACATCTGCTCCACGCACAGAGGCCATCAGAAAAAAAAAAAAAAAA
>NW_015091240.1:2496939-2535864 GCF_001431845.1 Calidris pugnax
GGAAAAAACCACTTCTGATTGGTGTTCCACAGTAACAGAATGACGGAGTTGGAAACTTAATTATTTCTGAGAATTTTCCTTCCAGGGGAACAACTACATTTCCAGATATATATTTTCACTCATAGTAAAATGGTGTCTTTTAAATATGGGGAATTTTGTGGAATGGAAATTCTAATTCCTCAACAGTTCTGATTATTGGAACACTGAGATCTCTCCCTTCAGGCATTTGATTCCATAGACAAAGAAAGAGAACTTTGGGCATTATGTTACTTTTTCCTTCTCATATACTTTGTTAAACATCAAAAGAATCAAGTTGGTTTACCTTTGAAATGAGTTTGTATGGCTGGCCAGGTTGTTTGATGATTTTCATGTGATGTTCTGGAAGTCCATAAAACCACTGGCACCATTTAATAAATAATTCTATTTGTAACAATACTGGCAGTAATAGTAAGAAAAAAATCACTATTCCCAATGTAGAAATTGCCCTAATTAATACTTTAAGCAGAGAAGCACGGTGTTTACTACCTCTGTCAATATGGGAATAATTAAAATTGAATACTGATCTGTATCCAAAGATGTGATTTATGTACACAGTTTGAGGTAGCATGAAAAGGCAGCAGAAAGCACCAGTAGATTTTCACTCAAATTCACATGATGGGGGAACAACAAGCCTTTAGAACAGGGAGAGTCAGAATGTCAAAAAATGTCCAGTTGTCAGCCAGGGGAAAGGAGGCAATTGTTTGGGCAGATTTTGCACCTAAGTTCTGTGCCAATGATTACTGAGCACTCTTTGAGCTAATCCACTGTACGCAGAAAGAGGATGGAGCAATTTTCCTTGAGATTGCGTCTGCAGTACAGAGAGTATCTCATTTATGGATCCCAGGCAGATAGTTTGTCTTCTGTGACTTGGACCTCCTATCTCTGATGCGTTCTCTGATTTCAGAGGCAGCTCCTGCACTTCCTGTTGTATTCTGTATATTGACATTCATAACCATGAAAATAAATAATTTACTTTGAAGGCTGGATATGTTATTGTATGTCTAAATCCCTCTACTATACTTCCTACTTCGTGTGTGCAGGTACTTGATGTCTGATTCATCACACATGGAGATTGTATCGCTCAGACACTTTATTTTAAAATCATACTTTTTATAAATGGAAAGTTGAAGAAAACAGCTAAGCAAATATCCCCAAGTACTGCAAGGAAAAGATCAGATGAGTCAAAAAAACCCCATAAAAGATATCAATATGCATTTTAACTGATTAGACTTATTTTGTCTTTTTTCATTTGCTAGACAAATTGCCCTGACACACATCTGCAATAAAGTGAGTTCCAAATGTGCTCAAAGGTAGAATTTTTCCGTTTTGTCTTGTGAGAAGCATCAGGCTTCCAAGTGATGATTTTTCCTATGCTAATATTGTTTATACTCCCTAATCATCCTTTAGTCTTACTACACAGATCATTCTTTACTTGTCTTTTTTCTCTAGCCTTTTTTATTTCGCATGTAATTTGTTATTAAATCTTATTATTCTTCCACTATCAAATTCCCTTGTATGTTCTTCTGTAGTCACTGACAATGTTCAGCTAGAAATCTAAGCTGTCAGGTCAGTGGTTCACTTAAGAGTTTTGTGAACTTCAGAACAGATTTAAGAAATACTACCACTACTATTTTGCATTTATAACATCTTTAAAATGAAGATTACAAAGACACTCATGATCATAAATTAAGCTTCACAATGACCTTGAAAACCTGACATATAAATGCATGTTCTTTTACATTTTTCAGCATGAAGCAGAGGCCATCAAAAAAAAAAAAAAAAAAGAAAAAAAAAAGAACCAAAAAATGTTAGGTTGAATAGGATAAAGGACAACACCAAAAATGTTATAAATGCCACCACATAAATCAATGACATGTTCACACTTTGAGAAGTGAGGTGAAGTCTGCTCACCCTGTTTCAGAGTGAGGATTGCAGGAACAGAGGCCAGAGAAGGATGCCAAAAAATCATCAGAGGCACAGAAAGGTTTCCAAGGTTGTCATGAGGAGAGATTAAGGTCCAAATGGTTCAAAATAGCTTGCTCTAGAAGTGTATAAAATGATGAAGGAGAGAGTGAAGATTTTCCCGTTTGCCCTTTCTTATGCTAAAAAAATAGTGGCCACCTAAACACTCCAAAAATATTATTACAACAGGAAAATGAAAGCTCGCCAATGTTTTGCAGATTGCCCAGTTAACACGTGGAGCCTGCTGCCTCAAGGTGCCAGGCTGAGAGTTAAGCTGGTGTCCAGAGAGGGATCTGCTCTCTCTTGCAACGCCACCATCACACGAGACTGACTGTATATGATACATACATGCCTGCCAGCTCACGTGTCTGGGCAGGCACTGAACTCCTGGGGCTAGGAGGAGACATGGAGTAACCAAAGGCAATGAAGAAAGTGAGGGAGGAACCTGATACTGGCAGGACTACCAGAAGAGGTTGAAGGAGAAAGAGACACCTGGAAGAGGAAACCAGGAGATAAAATACCCATAACAATCTGAAAAAGCGTAAGGGAGGTGTTTTGTGGAGTTTTGTCCTTCACTCTCCCCATGAGAGAGGGGAAATTAAGATTCTGCACCAGAGTACGCACCCCAGTCCCCTGTATAAAAGCAGAGATGGCAAACGCTGGCCACAGGTGAATGTTTACAACCGCAGCCAGCTGGGCTGTGGACACACCAGCTAAGCCATGTCAGAGCTGCCCCATTCGACACTGCCATGCTCCAAACACCAGCACCCCGGCACATCCCCTTTGCATAGCAGTTCACCGTCCAAACCTCCAAAGTAAACAGGCAACATCTGAAGAACCTGCAGATGGGGAAATTTTGGGTGGTGTTGCATATTTTCAGTCTACGGTTTGATTTAGGCTGACATAGAGAGACCAGTTTCAGCGCTTGGCCACCAAGAAGGGCTAGCTAGCAGCAGCAGTACACATTTTGAGTAGCATGTGGAAGAAGAAACCATTTTTTCTAGGTTATCCACACAGCCTCCAGCTCCACTATCCAAGAACCTCATGGTCTTTGCGTCTATCTATCTGATGGGTACAGAGCAGCGTACCCCTCCACCACGCAGGGACTCATGAGAGCACAGAGGTGCTCTGCAACTCATGAGATACCTCTGTCAGGGCAAAGCTCACACATCACTGTGCACAATCCTAGTAGTTAGGAATCTTAGCAGTTACCTAACTACAGGGTCCAACAAACCTCTTCAGAAAACAGGCCCTGTGTTTGTTACAAAGGTCAGCCCAAGCTGCATATGGCTCTGACCTCCTTGTCAAGCATAAGCGTATGGGCAAGGATGGCAGACTCTTATGGACACTGAAATAGAGCAATTTTTGCTCCATGTTCAGGGATGCCCCCCAATTTCTCCCCAGCTGCAGTAACAAGAAGGGTCGGGACGATACAGTGAACACATGGGAAGCATTATAGCATGACACTGCACAGCACTTAGCCCCAACCACATGTATTACAGAGCACAAGGCCGCCTATTCCTCTGTCCATCAACTTGCCTGTGGGATGTCCACAGTAGGGCTTTCCTCCACTCATTCAGGCCTGACAGTGGGCTTTTTTCCTGCACTGTGCATGTCTAGCAGTGTGGATGCCCACCCGGGAACACCACCACAGGCCTGAGCTGGAAACACATCACCAGACAAACCATCATACAGATGTATGGCAGTGTATTTACAAGCATGTGCACATCAAGCAGCAGTCCTGGTCCTTGAATGAGACCATCTACCCCCAAAGGGGTGGCTCTTGTCAATCTTTCCCCTTGGAAACAACAGATGGATAAGAACTTGCCCTGTGGTCCTGGGACAGTGGGACCTATTTTCCTCCTCCCCTCCCACGTGCTCATCTCTACCTGCCTTTCTCCCAAGAAGCACAGAGCACCACAACCAGAATTAAAAACAACAACTCATGCAAAAAGCCTAGACAACCCCACAACTACTCGCACAACCTCTGGCATCAAGCTGCCCACTCCTGGCTTCCCCTCCCAACCTGGGAAGCAGGAGCCCCAGCGCAGTGACCCGCAGCACGTATCACCCGTTGCCTGAGCCAATCTTCTCCACACCTCCTACTCCTCATCCCACTTGCCCTTCTTCCCCACTACGGGTCTGCCAGTGGGGAATCCCACCACCAACTTACCACACACACAACATAATAAAGCAACAGAGTCCAGTGTTAAGCAAGACTTTTATGTGCAGCCAGCATTTCAAAAGGCACAGTACACGCTGTATGCTCAGTGCCGTCAGACTCCAAGGCTGAATTCTCCAGTGTTTTAGGAAAAAGGTAGGCTGGGAGGAGAGTGTGAGGGGGGGAACAGACCAAGCTTTGTGGAATTCTTTTTAAGAGTGTATGCATGACTGTATAAAAGGACTTTTTTTTTTCTTCCTGACCTCAAAAAGACAATATTATTTCACACAGACCTATTTCCAAGAGTGGCCAAGCTATTTCTACATGAACCGGTGCCTGGTTGAGGCAGAGGCTGTGAAGGGGAAACCCTCTCTCCAAGTACGACATGGAAATTCCTTGACCTCAGCTGTGAGGCTGATCAACACACATGCAATGGGCCAATGAAAAAGAAATTGAAATACCAGAGTGGCCAACGCAGATGAGGGCAGGTGTGTACAGGAGAAGGCACAGCCTGCTTTTTCCAGGCAAAGGGCCTGACAAAAAAAAAAAAAAAAAAAAGACGATGTATTCTTTCCAGGAGAAGGAAAAGCTAACTGTACCCGAACCTCACTGCTTGACAAAGCTGGCAATCCTTTTAAGGAGGAGTGTACAGGCATAAAAATTAGGTAGATCTGTAAATCCGCATATAGCATTTCTCATGAGACAGCAAGAGCCATCTAAAGAAGTCTTTCTCCCCATAAATCTCTCTACTGTTAGCAGAAACTGAAGGATCTCCCACACACACGCTAACCCACACATATTATTTTTTTTTTTTTAGTAGATTTTAAATTAGAAGAGAAACAAAGCGCTTATCCAACTTCCCTTTTGCATTCATTCTTGAAATTGGGAGGGATGTCTCTGAAATGAATAGATAATTCACTGTCTAACATCCTGAGAAACAGAAGGAGGGGTATAGAGTGCGGAGCATGAACAAAATAGCTGGGTATATAAAAACAAAGAGCTAAAGGCTAATGGCATCCCAGCGAGTGAAAGGCAGTTAGTAAAGAAAAGCAATTAGCCATTTTTACAATGCATGGAAGTTGGCATCGTGAAAATGGTTGGCTCCAAATATCAATGATTTATGCCCATCTGTTTCTACGCCAGCCCAGGTTTGGAGCTACGCGCTCCGGGAGCGGAGAGTTTATGGGCTGTAAGTGGGAAGGACACATCACAATACCAGTGCCCAGCATTCATCAAACAGGGTCACCCGCAGCTCTAAAGGTCATCTGGGTTCTGTTTTGTTATCTGGTCCCTTTATAAAACCAGAGAAAATAATCCTCGTGCTTCCCTCTCCTGCAAAGGCAGAAAGCATAACAAAGGGCCAAAAAAAAAAAAAAAAAAAAAGACGTGCCAGACAGGGAAGAAAAGGAAAGCAGAGCAAAAGCAAAGGCACTGAGACATTGGTCAGAAAAGCAAAGATTTAAAATGCCAGGCAAACAGGTTCTGATTCATACCCTATGGCCTGAAGGTAGAAAGGCAGGGTGAACAGGCATGGAAGGCAGAAATAAATATTTATTTTAGGCCATGCTATCATTTGGTGTGCTTCAGGGAAAAGGTGGGGTGTCCACTATGAGCTCAGACAGAGGCAAATGGGTTCATCATCAGTCTAGACCTGGTAACACAAAGCAGTGATTACACCACAGACCCATACCCTCCTCTAAAGCCATGTTTGCTACCTCAGGAGGCCACCAGAGAAAATGGCTCCAGAGTGAACCTACATTTTTTTGCCCAGCATTGAGGACATGTCAACCCACTGTCTCCAGCCAGAGTCCTGCAAACAAGTCACCCCTGGATAAAAAGCTGCGCAGCAATAACTGACTGGTGGCAACTTTTCAGGTCAAGATGAAGCTCTTTAGTTTCCTCTTGGAGGACTGGATATCTAGAATTAATGCATCTGAGCCCTAAAAAACACTTGTGATCAGGGATGAACCCTTTGGGTTAGGCAAAGCATGTCATTTCTCCTCATGGCAGAAAACTGGCGTGTACCACAGCCATTCTATGGCTCTGTAACGGGACTGAAAATGCTATGCAATCAGGTCACTCAGTGCACATGTGAACTCACAGCACTTCTGTAATGCACCAGATACATAGTCTGCTCTCTCCCTGTGGTAGGTGTCAGTCAGGAGGGATCTCCCACTGCCAGAATCATTTGTCCTTTTCATGGCCCACTCCCAAGTTAACAGCAGGAAAGAGGACTGCAAGGTCTGGGCCACAGACCTTCCCAAACTCTAAGGAACCTGAATGAAGCAGAATGGCAAATGCAAGAAGCTCTAGTGGCATCCTTAGGTCAATTTCGGTACACACACAGGGACAGGGATGCCAAGCTTGTCAGGGACATGAGACTCTTCTAAGATCAGCAATGGCTGCAAGCCACAGCTACTAGCCTTATTACACCTGCGCCCGTATTTAGGAGGAAAAGTAAGTAAGAGCAGTCTGTATACTTCCATGCCTTTTAGAGTCCCAAAAAACTCCACTTAACAAAAACCATTCAGTCCTTACAGGAAGAGTGACATGCATGGCTAGGAACAAGTTTGCTGGTGTTTAGATCCTCGGCATTAAGAATAAAAGCAACAAGGTCCTACGTCAATTAGGCCCGTGCTCTGAGACCTAAAATTGGGTCAAAACCCAGCCCATTTTCAATGAGGTCTCAGAAACCCCACCAGACTGCTCTGTTGCTTATTAGCTGTAGTTTCGGTATCTTCTGGGTTTCTCCAGTGAAAGACAAACCCTTGAAAAACAAGACTGACATCCAAGTAACTTGGTTCTTACTAAGTCTCCAGCACGGGCTTCTTCAAATGCAACACCTGTTTGGGGTACATGGCCTTTCCTATTAGGCACCTAGATGCATCATGGATACCAATCCAGGCTCTACTTTTCTCCCCTGATCACCTGCCCCTCTTCTGCTAACGTCAAACTTTCCAAGGTCCCCCAGTGCTCCTAGTCTAGGACAGAAATGTATTTATTAGGAAAAATGAATAGAGTGTGTATGAATTAGAAAATGAGTCCAGTCTGTTCAACTAGGGTTGGGCAAGCTTGTTTTGCCTAATTTAGAGGCCATTCAAACATTGTGGGTTTGAACATTACTGCATTAGTGTTTCACTTAGGAAAAACTGTGAAAAAAAAAAAAGTGAAGGGGAAAAAAATCCAATGGAAACATAAATAGCGTATAACGTATATGGGGCACCCACTTGTGCCAGCACAGACCTTCTAAGCCCTAACACATCACACAGACTTCCCTTCAGCTAGAAGTTCCCTTTAAAATATTTTAAAAATAAAAATCTGTTAAAAATCCTGAATCACCATACAGAGGTGGAACAGGTCAGAAGAGATAGATACACATGCCAAGGACGGCTGGTTCTAAACCCTGACCTGTCTTCATTTACACTTTGAAATCAAGGTCATGTAGATCAAGGACAGAAAGCTAATTTGCAAAGCTCCAAGCTCCTCAGGCTGCCTTGGGTGAATCGCAGCAGCCCTCTGTGTCAACAGGACATGCTGCAAACTCTCCGTGGATCCTGCAGTTGGTTCATTAGCTTTATCCACACCTCAGCTGTGCTTGGCTGCATGTAGGAGTCCCAACAGCCCAGCTTTCTGGAGATAATTAGCATCATTCATTTTACATCCCTCTTTTTCTTCTGTTGTCAATTGGTTGCAATAATTTGTGTTTGGGTGACCACTAACAATATTTGGGGCCCCTTCCTCAGACAGGGTAAATAATTCATTTTGGTGACACTATATCAGTGCCCACCAGCTAAAGAATAAGGCCTTCAGTTTCAAAAGCTAACCCTGTCTGAGGGGACAACTGTTCTCTTCCCACATTGCACCTCAAAAGAAGTTCTGGAAAAAGATGCAAGACATCCTTAAGGCAAGGAGTAAAAGGAAACTGAAGACACATGGTGAAAGAGAGAAAAGTGGGCATGAGGGAAGAAACTTAAGGCACTGAAGGAACAAGGCAGACCATTTCCTCTGTCATACATCTCCATTTCAAAAGCCAAGAAAGCCAGAATAAACCAGGTGGAAGCCTAACTGAGAATAAATTCCTCGGAGGGCAGGCTTCTTTCTCTTCATCCTAAAGGTTGCTTTAGGTAAAAACAGAGACAAGAAACAAAGAGGTGGGGATGGGGGGCAGAGCAGGCAGTAAGTGCTGCTTACCTGCCCGTGAGCAAGATTCAAAGGCAGAAAGCATGGCCTGATCAAGCAGCTCTCGCACCACCAGCAACCTACAACCCTCACCATGAGATCTGCCAGCCCAGGACAGATCTCACTCAGGGGAATTAACTCCATCTTAAACTCCACTCCTTCTGCCTGCCCTTTTGCTACCCCAAAACCTTTAATGCCACACCAAATGGGTGGGTTTATCCTCTGCTCCCATTGACATGTGGGCTACAACCCTCCTCACCAGCAGGTCCCATAAGCTGTACCACTTGGAAGAAATGGGTTGTGTTTTCACCAAGAAACTGCAGATGAGATACAACCATCATATTAGGTGTTACACCATCCTTTCACCCTGGCTCCGGGCCCTTCATGCCCAGGGGATGCCTTTGAGGCTGAAGCACAGTCACACAGATGTCAACAGGGCTGCCCCAGCCCTGCCCTCATTTGCAGTGCAGAGGAAGGTGCTGTCAGTCCTGTATGGTGATGACCCCATACAAGAGAAATCCCTTTTCTTCTCCATAACATCTCTGACTTCCCCCCTCCCCCCCAATCTATATTTTTTTTCCGGCCTCGAGTATACTTTCCAGCTCGTTTCCTCTTGCGGTTCTCATTTCCCGCTCCTAGGAGGTGAGCTCATGCGTTTCTCAATTACCAGCCAAAGAAAGGGAGAGGGAGAAAGCAATCTTATGGAAACAGATGAAGTCATGCCTCTATAATGCCATATTACGGCTCATGCTCCAAGAGCCATGATGCAGACATTGCTGCCCCCCAGCCCTGGCAGGGCAGCCCAGCTTCCCAGTCCCCGGCTCAAGTTGTTCTCCTCCTTGTGCCAAGGGAGGATGCTCCACCGATACGCAGGGAAAGCAGAGCATGTTTGTCTCACCAGCTTTTCCCTCTCGTCCCACCTCCACCCCTGCTTTCGATCCTCCCGCCCTTTTGTCCACCCCCAGCAATCCCCACGGATCTTTGACTCATTCACAGCACGCCACTGAGTCAATAGCGAGCCCACAGACCATGTGCACGGCTCCCAGCGCTGCGCGCTCAGCCTACGGCTATGTGGACGCCGGAGAAGTTACACAAGGGAAATCTAAAGGCAATTAAAAGCATAATACAAGTGGTTGTTTAGAAAAGGTGGTGGGGAGGAGAGAATAAAATTAAAATAAATAAAGGAATGTTTTAACGAGTGCAGCAGTGAAAGCGGGATTAGAGGTGCCTGAATGGCATCTCTATATTTCCCGTATGGAAGGGAGGGCTGCCCAGCGCAACCAGAGCTGACAAAAAAAATTAGCTGGGCCTCAGGCTCAGAGAAACATTTGGCTAGAAAGGAAAGAAGGTAATTGCTGCAAATGGAGACTAATTCAGGAAGCAGCCAGCCCTACACAGGGCCGGTTCTTGTGCCGTTAGAGAGCTATGGATGCTTCCTGGATGCTGGGTTGAGGGGCAGAAAAAAGCACAGGGAAATCTTAGGATAAAAACAAAGCAAGACAGAAAGACGACAAATCTCTCCTTCCCACAGTTCACACATGCTTAACATTTTTCTACCCTCGTTCCCCAAGGACACTTAGGCCCTGCTGGGGGTCCTACTCAGCCTTGCCTTCATCAGCCTATTCAGTGGCCGAGGAGGGAGCGAGCTGAGTGACTCCCAAAGTGCAGACCATAGCCTTACCCCTCCCTTCCCCCTGCCCCAGGAGAGGAGTGGGCTGGAAGGTGAGGCGCAGGGCACAGAGGATGTGTTTACTCTCATAACACCCCTGTGAGGTGGGGAAGTCATAGCCTCATCTGACAGATGAGGAACAGAGGCAAAGCGAGATTAAAGGATTAGCCCAAGGTCACACAGGAAAAGTTTGTAGCAGAAGTGGAAATTAAGCCCAGGTCTCTCAGTCCAAAATCAGTGCCTTAAGCGCAAGACCAGACTTTCCTAGAGTTGGTCAACCTTTTATATTTGATAGTTTGTTTTACTTTCAAACAGAAAAACAGTTTATTTTCTAAACACAGATTTTCATAGAAAAGGGAGATGGAAGAGTTCATTTCCTGAAGGGAGGAGCTGCTTAAGATCTTATTTATTTCTTTTAAGCTTAATTTCTTTTAGGTTTTAGCATTTCTGATGGGGAAAAATAAATGCTGCAGAAATTTCAAAGCACAGGAACACATTTCTTTTCATTCATAGTTCATCATGGGAAATACTTTCCACTTTCCAACCGGTTTTGCCCTCCCTCTCTTTGCTTTGCAAGGTTTTTAATACCTTTTCATTACTTTTTTTTCATAGCCTCTACTAGCTTAGAAAGCCCACACCTTCGAAACAGAGACCTTTGTTGGACAATGCTACCATCACTAAAACCCCATTCATTGGAAAAGTACTTTACAAATGAATACAGGCAACAAGTCCATGCCTTGACGTATGTAAACTGCAGGGCCAAATCTGAGTTAGACCTTCAGCTGCTGCTGATTCTGCTCATCCAGTCCCTGCCTGGATCACGCCTCCCTCTGCTGCTGGCTCTGAAACTCCTTGTTTTCTCTTTATTGTGCCACCAAACCTAGTTCTTCCCAAAACACATCTCCCCCTTGGGAAAGGAAGGCAGTCCCACTCCCCTTTGCAAGCAGGCCAGCTGAGGTCCACAGAGGAGCAACTGCTTGTCCACAATCAACCTGGAGACCAGCAGCAGAACCAGGGAAAGAAGATGCATTTCATTAATACAGAGCCTCTCTCCACTTAGACATGTGAAATTCAGCCCTCACAGAGGCCCCTAGGAATTTACCATCGCTATCCAAAATGGGAGGGTTTTTTTACCCCGAGACATTAAGCAGCGAGAAAGCCATATGAAGCGAATGCGATCTGAGGCTGGCATATTTAAAGGTGACTTAAGGATCCAGGCATTCGATTCCCATGAAAACAAATGGGAATCAGTAGGCAGAAAAGGGCTGGCTTATATTCATGCCAGCCAAATGGTTAAAATTAGCTACAATCGGTAGAGCATTTGAAGAAAATGTGGAACACTTATGTAAAAGCTGAGTGTTGCTCAGAAACAAAGATCTCTTTTCCTGTAATTGTGTTTAATGATCTTTGAAGAACAAGAGGACAATCCACAAAGATGACTACCACCATCACACATGTTCCTGTGACAATGAGGGAATTAGGCTGAAACAAAGACTAATAGCCTATCCTTACAAGGCAGTTTTCACTCCCCGGTTGCTCCCCCCTTTACTTAAAGACTTACTTGCACAAGCAGGCAAACTTCATGCATTAATGAAGTATTTCACCAGCAGGAAAGAAAACATGTTATAAATTTATGACTGGTATCAGTCCATCTTATTCCATGTCCTGGAGATACCTAAACACAACCTACCACACACAAAAGGATTTTGGTCCCCTTCCCAGCTCCCACCAGAGATGAGCTGTGTCTGGCCCCCAGTACGTACCCATCACTCTCCTCTGGGCTGGGGAAGGCTAACTTAAGAGCCGAGCTTTGGCAGCATTGCAAGGGCAGGTCTCGGACCTCTTACCTGACCTTCATGCACTGAAGATTTGTTCTATGAGCTCCAAAACCATTTTTGACTCCATCACAAGGAAGGGCAGTTTGTGTGCTCTGGGACAAGCTCCTTGAGGTTGGTTGACTTCTGCAACAGCCCAAAACACCCTGCACTGCCAAGTGAAGAGCTCACTTACAAATTCTGACTCACCTGAGCCTGTGAAGCTTAATTAACAGCAGGTAAGAAACTAAATTTACCAGAAGCCCATGTGCTCCCATGCAGATGGCCTAAGGACAGGGTTCTTCCTCAGCTCAGTCAATATTCTGTGGTCTATCCCCCATGGTCGATGTTTGTTTGCTTCCTGAGGATATGTCTATGGGAAAAAGGTGCAGAAAGACCTGAACAGACTCACAGGGCTGCTTGGGAGAGGTTTGGGAGCCACTGGTCCAGGGATACAGGCAGGTGCTATTTTGCAGGTCAGGTCTGGATCTAGGATAGAAATACCTGGAGGAAAACTTGGCAATCTTGGAGCTAGCACTATAAAGGCTGAATGTAGTTTTCATTTCTTTGTCCCAAGTTCTGGGTAAGATGAAGCAAATTCCTGGAAACTGAAGGATTTGGACACTAGAGCTGTAGACTTGGAAAAATACTACTTCTGGCTATGATGATTTATTTATAGTTGCAATTAAGGACAAAAAGGATCTTCAGAGAGGGAAGATGAAGTGGAAACAAGGCCAGGCCTAGAAATCTAAGACCATGGGGATTCCCAGAGCAAAATTAATCAGAGGACTCAGTTGTTTTCTATTTATTTTTTTCCTAAATGGTTATCTCTTTGTTTGGCTTATCTGGTCCAGAGCTCTGTGACAACTACGTTTCTGGCCTCTCCCCATGGTCTTTGGACCCAGGCCAAAAACTGGAATTGAGATTGGGGATGGGTCTCAAACTCACAAGAAGGGTTTGTGAGACCTCAGCCGGAAAGGTCACTCTGCACCTTACCACTGGAACCATTCTCTGCTTGGCCACAGCACAGGTAGTGATGGCTTTGGGATGTGGCAGTGGGAGGGAAAGAGCAGAGCCAGAAATCACCAACTATGCAGAAAAATAAGAAAGTACAAGAAGGCAAGAAGAAAGCCAAAAGTCCTTGCATCTACAAACAGAAACAGACAGTGCACGGTAGGATCCTCTCTGTGCTGGACTTTGATTTACAGCCTGCCAGGGTATGTATTATTCCAGCTCCTAAAATAGTGGGTGTGGTGCAAACCCCTAGACAATCTTCTGAGCTCTGTAGATGTCTCTTCATCTTTTTTAGATCCAATTTTTGACCCTGCAAATATCCCCTAAAAGATCTGGCTCCAGTTATCATGACCTGGATTAACAAAGGAGGTGGGGAACTGCAGACCAATTCAGACAACAAGACAAGTCAAAGGATATGCAGGTTGCTGCCCCAGTGGTTAAAAATCCCTTCCAATAAAGGGGTCCGATCAAGACCTCTAGGCTGGATAGGACCTCTGATCACTGCAGCATTCAGAAAAGTGCCCAAGCAGACCAAAACTAGGGACAGTCTTTGCCCTGGAGAAAGTTTCAAAAAAAGCCAGGACAGCTGTACTCCAAGAGACACTGGGGTCACCTCTGTTTGTCCATCCTCCAGTCTGAACTCTCAAGCCTCAACTTCCCTCTCTGGCCTGGAATAAGAGCCTAGACAGCCTACCATGTGCAAGTGCCATCAGCTAAAAGGCTGCTACAGGTTCTCCCTGTCAACCCGTATTTCCCTTGCTTACTTAAAGAGTTCCAGCCTGGAAGAAGAGGCTGCTACTCACTGTTTACATACACTTCCCTCCAAGAGAGGTTTTTAAGTCTGTTATTGTTGCCTGACTTACACACTGTGACAAGGAGCTGCACTGTACCATCTCTATGCTATTTTTAATGCAACTTTCTCCTCGTGCTGCATCCGTGAGACACTGAAATGTGTAGATTTCTAGCAGCAGTTATCACTAAATAGATGCAAGAAGCACAGCTACAAGCAATGGCAAAAGTTTAGTACCTGAACCTGAAATGGTGAAGGAGCAGGACCTGATGAACTTTAACTCACAGGATTCAGAGAACCGGCTGAAACAATTAGTAATTACAAATGCCTCTCTTGTCAAGCACGGCCAAGGTGCACAACAGACAGAACAAAGCAAACTCCATGCCCTAAATTAAGTAAGCTTGTGGATTGCAGGAGGAGGAAAAGTCAGGTTAGCTACGATTCCCAGAAAAAAGTCTGAAGCATAAATAAATAATGAATAAATACCACGAACTATTCGTAAGCACAGAAGATAACAAAGCAAAGTCTCAGGCTAATATGGATTTAATCAGAAACAAATTGCATCTAACCAAGATCATTTTCCTCTGTGACAGGCCACGTGGATAGCAGAGAGGCCATTGACGTTACATGCCTTGACTTGTAAAGCTTCAGATGCATAACATCCTCATAAGACATCAAATAAATGGTCTCAAATAAACTTTCACATAGCAGATGCAAAACTGACTAGGAATATGATACTTGGATGTGAACTATCAATGGGTCACTGTCAAAATGGAGGGATTAACCCAGCAGAGTTGTATTGTGTTTGTTCTGAGTCCAGCTTTCTTCAAAGTTTTCTCTAAGAACCTGGGCCATGAAATAGATTGCACGCTTGTAAAATACGCAGCTGCTATGTAGCTGGGAAGGACTGCCTGAAGACAGGTTTGAATTCTAATCTTGGCACAGTGGGGAAAATATTGGGAAAAAAAATTGGATCCCATTCAGCAGAGATAAGGATGAGGAAAAACTGCCCACAATTCCTCAGAAAATTAGGGAGAGAGTTGAGGTGGACTGCAAGCTGAACATGAGTCAGCTATATCTCACTGCTACAAAGGACAAACATCCTGGGTTGTACAAACATGAGTCCAGCCTGTAAACCACATGCAGTAACCATTCTGGTCAGCATGGCATGGCCTTAGCCAGAGCATCCCATCTAGTCTGAGGACAGTGAAAAGATGTGCACCAGTTGGAAAGAAACGGGAACAAAGGTTTAAGAAAACCTCACCTGCAAGGACAGCCTTGAACAAACTGGGGTTGCCCATCATAAAAGAGAAACTCATCAGGAGACAAGACACAACAAGAGCCTTCAGAATCCTGAAAGTCTCACTTAAGCATGGGCACGGGACAACTTCCACCTCAGAAACACACAAGAGGTAATCGATATGCACTTTAGGAAAATATGCCACGTGATTGAGGGTGTTCCAGTGGAGATCATGGTGTAAGCAAAAACTTTTGGCCACTGCTTGCAAAGAGCAGGAGCTACTGATACCCTTTGCCTCCCATAGCTCACCCAAAATACGTCACAATGGAAGGCATCCTGCGAGAGCAACTGGGCCGGAGTGCGTGTGAGACCTTGATTGGAAACAGGCTGCTCTTCACATTTCAGCTCTGTTTCTGGCACTGTGTGAGAACTTCCTCATTCCTAGATGGTCTCCTCATCCCAGATGAGGGAGCTTGTGTCTGGGGAAGACCTTTAGTATTCGTTACAAAAATGTTTCCACCCCCTTATTGGTCTCTCCTCACTTCACCGAAGCATGTGGACAATCTTATTTTTCAGAAGCACCCACCAGCTATCCCTTGACTGGCTCTGGCACTGCTCCTCAAATGCCTGACTCAACTTCTGTTGCCGTCAAAAGGCTTCCATTGATGGAATGCACTCCACTGGCTTCAGTGGGACCTGAATAAAGCAACAATAGCAAAACATGATGAACTTATATCTTCTGCAAGTGACTCAACAGATTTAGGAGTAGGGGGAAAATCCTGAAATACAAGTGGAAGAGCATTACGCTGGACTGGAATAATGCAGAAGACACAGTGAGACCAAGCTGCATTGCTCTGTGGGATCTCCCCTCCCCAGATGCCCCAAAGAGTGAAGGCAACGTGGCTGCTCTCCTGGGGAAAGCATGAAATGCCAGTCCCCGGCAGAGCTGTGGGTTCCCGTCCCCAGTCAGAGCAGATGGAGCATGCCATGCTCCCAGCTGGAGGGAGAGAAGTGTCTCCAAACACGGAGGGAGGGGTGTCTCTGGTGCTTACAAAGCCTAGAGGAAGGTCCAGACGATGAGAACAACAAACAGCAACCAAACCCCCATGGAATATGAAAGGGAGAAATAAGTAAAAGCAGATGGAGTTGTGCCACAGAGGGCTCTTCCCTCGCATTCCTGGCATACCAAGAACAGTCACCTCCCCTGCCCAGATCATCTCTGTCCTCACTGAACCGGGCAACCCCGCTCTCAGCTCCGTCTGGCAGCCCTCATCCGCAGGGAACACTAAGCCTCACAGCCCCAACACACACATTGCAGACAAACTTTTAACCAGCTCCCTTGCTCCCAAGTGAAGGCAACTGCACTGGAGGCCCAGCACAATGAAAGTACAACAGCGAAGGTACAAAACTGAATGGATCAAAAACCTTCGAAATTTCATATAGTACTTTATCTTCATAGTTTTTCCAGGCAGATTTAAACCTGGTCACACAAATTCTGGTCTAGTCATCAATTTAAATATCACTTAATGCAGAATTTTACCTTGATTCAGTTACATTAGGGCAAAAACCTACATGAACAGGATCAGTTGGGCTTGTGCCACTTCCTGATTCACCCACAGAGTACTTTTACCTTTAACTCGTAACTTCCATTTAACAAATGCAAGTTTGTGGGTAGATCAAACCTAACCATTGCTTGGTCTGGCTGGAAAGGTCTCTGTATGTTACATACCCTGGTGTAGATGTATTTCTAGGATAAAGAGGCATCTTGAGCATGCACAGACCACATCCATACTCTCACTGAGATACTGGTCTTACTTCATCATGACAAGAAATCATACTGCTTTAAAAGCAGCAGCCCAAATACAGTGGTATAGCTTTTTGGCACAAACCCTCAGACCTTCCCCTGAAAGCAGGGACCAGCAGTTACTTCTGAACCAAGACAACCATGCAACAGTGGCACTGGATGATTTAATTTGTTTTCTGGAAAATGCTGTATTCAAGCCAGGCCGATAAAAGTGATCCAGTACCCAAGGCATTTTTGCCATTTGTTAAAAATGCCAAATTGTCTTTCCAGTTAATTTACTAGCATAAAATCCAGCACACTTTAATTGCTGACCAATTAGCAGAGATCTCACCGGGCCTGTGCCTCAGGCCTGCTCTGAAGCAGGAAGCCAACAGAAATGTCTGGGAAAGTCAAACGAGGCTTTTGCAGGTTCACCGCGGCAGCCATCAAGGAAAGGCTGCCCCAGCATGAGAAGCTCGGCTGTATCTTGGCTGTATTAGAAAGTTTGCTGCATAGTTCTCTCTCTGCCTCGATGGCAGTGGTCCAAAGAACTCCTTGCCCCACTGCTGGACCCCTGAGCCCTTCCCTTCCTCCCGAAGCTGTGGCGCCCACAGGGTCCGACATTCTCTGTCCACTGCTGGGAGCGCCCAGCTTCCTGTGACAGAATGGGCTGAGTGTAACCCTGGGGTATTTTGTATTGGTATCCGCATCGATACTGGTTCTGTAGCATTATTGTTAATTATTTAGTCGTATCCTATTAGATCTATTTATACTTCAACCCTTGTGTTTCCTTGTTTTGCCCCGATTCCTCTTCCTGGATGGGGAAGGGTCATTGGGTGACAGAATAATTGTCTAAATGACAATAAATTGTTCTGGGTTTTCTCAAACCATAACACTGCCCTAGATTTAACCAAAGCTTTCAAAGTAGGCATACCGAGAAAGTTCAGGTACAATTTATGGTTGCTATGAGGGTACAATGAATTGACACTCCCTTCTGATGCTGCTCTCTGCTAGGCAGATGTGGCAAAGAGGATTCCAGGTGCATCGTGTCTAGCACACACACGAGCCAAGAAATGGACAGCTCAGGAGAATCACCCCCACCTTATGGCCACCAGGGATTTACACGCTCAGCCCACAGGAACACCAATTCCTCACGGAGATTCCCTGACTCTAAACAAACTGGGACATCCAGCTGGTGTGATGAAGGCCCGTACGGAGAGACTAGATTATTCTGAAGAGGAGGAGAACCACATCAGCATGGCCTGTGGCCAAGCCCAGCCAGCCTCCCGAGCTGCTTGGCTCGGCTGCAGCATCACGCTGACACGAGCACATTCCTTCAGACGCTGGAGCTACCTTGGGCATCTCCACAGGGCGCTGCATCAGAGAGCTCACAGTCTAAACAGAGGGCGGGAAAGGGAAGAGAGACATAGAGTCACTTGCCTGAGGTTACACAGCTGGTCAGCCACAGAGCCAGGTACTGCACCCAACTGGAGCCTGCCGTCCACTTGACCACACCATCAGTCTGCCAGCAGAGAGTTCAACACGCAGTTTAAGCGGCTTGCACACATATGGTTGCTGGCATACTGCTCAGGAGGAGGAAGACAATAACAGACCATCTAAGGGTAACATAACACTGTATATCAGATAATGCCAAAAGGGGCCCAAGCCAAGTATGCTTTTTTTTCCCCCTCCTTCAGAGGAATTTTCTTGTGTATGCATGCTTTATTCGGAAGACAACCTTTGTTCGCCTAGGAGAGGGGATTATTCTGCAGACTATTTTCTTAAAAAAAAAGAAAAGAGAATCATCACTAGAGAAATTTCTTTATTTTTAAAAGGAGAAACCAAATGCAAGAAAGGCACACAATGAGAATAAAATGAAAGAACAGAAATAACGGGGAAAAACTCATCCTTTAACCCTGTATTTTCTCAGCCATGTTCAACTCATGTATATTTTAATAACCTGATTCTCTTCTGCATCTGGGTCCATTTGACCCTGCCAGGGAAGTTCCTTTCATGTTTCCCCAGTGATAAGGTGAAGCCTGGACAAAACCACAAATAAGTCTCACCAATATGATAAATAATAAGAAACATGGAAGTGCCTCACCTATAAGATAAACAGCCGTGAGCAGTTTTCATGGGCTTTATGTTTCCAGCCAAAATCGTACCTTCTACTCTTTCATCTCCACTGCCTTTTCCCATAGTCAAACCACAGACCAGAGAGTCACCAGGGAGATATATATTCATGGAAAAAAAAGGACCTTCTCTTTTCTGTGTATAAAAACAAACACCCCCACATCACTTTACCACAGTCATTTGGGCCACCATTTCCCAGCCTGAAGAGTCCTAATCTATGCTTCAGCCCTTTTTGGGTGCTAAAGGTTCTTCCAGTAGGACACACCTTCCGCACAGTAAATGGAAACCTGCAAACAATACCTTTATTTTCTTATCAAGCTTTCACCACTAGACTCAGAGCAGGTTCTCTCTCTGGACCTTGTCTAATCAAGTTCTGAATATCGATCCCACAACACCTGTGGGATCATGGGTTCCACAATCCTCAAAGTGATGGTTGTTGGGTTTTTTCCCTAATATGAAACTTGTGTCCATTGCCAGCCCTATGACTGTCCACTTCCGAATCTAACAGCCTGGTTCTCCAGCCTCCCATTGGGTACTTCTAATGAGCGTAAGTGCTCACACAGCAATTTCAATCTAAACTGAAAACAAAAGTTGAACTTTGTCTGGGAAATGAGAGCAGTTCCTTCCACATCAATTTCTTTCATTACTTTCAGCAAAGGAAAGCTGAACGCTAGAAGGACAGTGCAAAAGAATTCCTAACCAAAAGTTAGTGACGTAACTGGGAATCTTCCCATCATGGATTTAAATTAAATCCAGGAAGCGGACAGATACCACAGTAGTTTAGAGATGCATTTTCTTAGTGGCTAAAGGCAAACAGTTTTTAAAATTTGTCCCTGCATGCATGGACTGCATAGCAGACCCTTTTTTAATTCCTACTTGCAAAAGCAACAACAAAAAGTGTCTCACAGAAATATCATTTGGTACTCAAAGAATGCTTGGTAAAAGTTGGGGGGGGGATATGGTATAATTTTTCACAAGTAATAAATGTTTAAGTCATGCTTGAAGTGCAAAATTCAATTCAGCTTTAATTAGAGAGGCGTCACTAAAGCTCTTATTATGATTTTATAGGCCACAGAGGAAATCTCATCTAATTCTCAAGTTACACTGAAAAGGGGCAGAAAAAGTGAAGAACAGATCACACACAGGACGATTCCGCTGCTCAACACTCTGCTAATTTGTGTGTTACTATCCTCATTTACCTGATCCAGAGTTGACTAGTCTTTAAGGATCCCTGGAACAGGCTGCAATGCTACTGCACAGGAGGGCTTCAAAAGCACGGCTGCCTGGCATATGCTATGCCACAGAGTAAATCTCTGGGAAAAGCTGGGGCATGTTGAGCAAACTCTGCTAGGCTATTAGACCAAGTATGACCAGATACCTTTCCAGCTGCACCTGCATCAGTTTTGCTGTAGTCTAAGGCTGTTGGTACATGTGCCTTTTTTTCCTCTCTCCCCAAAATAAAAAAAAGACACACCTGCATCAGCGTAAGTATGATAATATGCACACATCATCCTCCAAAGGCATCACATCAAGCCAGCTCTCTGTGATAACGCAGAATATCAACCAGCAGAGCGTAACCAAGTGAGGATAAAACAACTGAAGTGGTCCTCCGATGCGCAGAGCCAGAACTCCAGCAACTGCAGCCAAGGGAAAGATACAGTAATTATACCATAATGCACTGTCTGGATTGTTTTACTGAGATTAGGAAATAAAATTTCTGCTTAAAAATAAAGAGCTGGGACCACAGGGACACAGCCACAGGTATGACATCACTGGTGACCTCCAGAACACACGCGTTAGAGGGAGACATGGTTCCACCATTTTTCATTTCTTCTGCCCTTTAAGGCAATAACTCATCTCTTAACTCTGGCTGAAGACACGCGATTTTATGGGAACCACAAATCAAGGCACTGCATGTTCTAAAGGCTGTCAGGATTACTTTTTTTTTTTTTAATAAGATTTCTTCTTTGATTCAATAGTTTTATTTTGCAAAGGCAAGTGAAGAGAACTATCTTGTTTGCAGCAAAATGGATAGGTAGTCACAGCGAGTCCTACAATAATATTTGGAAGTTGTGCACTTTTTTCATGTGTTGCAAGAATAGCTGGAGAACAGGAAAAAAAAGGAAAAGAAAGCAGAGAAGGGTACAGTAAGCCATAGAAAACAGGAGGAAAATGATGTTACAGAAAATGCAAGTCAGAGGAAATACTTGGACAGCCAGAGAAATGTCATCACGCAGTAATGGCATCAGTCTACAAGTGTTTGCAGCACTGTTATACCAGTAGGTGTAACAGTGACCCAGTTAGGCCAGATGACGATAGGAAACCGTACCTTGGAGAGGCCCCATTAAAAATAACGAGGTTCATGTTGCACAGGCTTATTCTGGACTTCTTGAGAAGTCAAGCAGCGAAGTAGGGTCTCCCTGGCTCCTGGGCTCCGAGCGACACTGAACAACATGCAATAGGAGGGCTGAAACAAAACCAAGATATACAGGAGGGGAAACTGGAGCAAATAAGAATAATTTTTTTAAAAAAAAGCCTTCTGGAAAAGCCAAGGTTTAGACAAGGCTTTCCTGAGGATCTGCCCATTTGTGCAAATCAAGAGGAAGTCAGGGCCTTAAACCACCCAGCTTGCAACAGTGAGGCTTAAGCCTCGGAGCGGGGTCCAGACTATGACCAGCACCTGGAACACTCAGAGCAAAGCACCCTGGTAAAGTGGTAAGCAGTCAGCCAGCCCAGCACAAACTCTGTGGCAGATGGCAATACTCAGACACTGCTGACATGACAGAAAATCCAAAATATGCCATAGAGAAAGGCACAGAGGCAGAAAGGCACAGGGAATGCTAAGCCAGAGGCCACCAAAATAACACCTGGAGCAGGTAGGAGATGGGGAAAATCAAACATCTGCAGAACAACGGGTGGCTTTGGAATGTGCCTGCATATGTAGAGTTTGGACAAGGAGGACAAGATGGCCACCGAAAGCTGAACTGCAGCAAGACCCAAACTCCTGCCAGCCTGAAACACATGCCAGGATATCAGCTCCTGTTCTCTGTTGTGCAAAGATACCCAAACCAAAGAGGTACCAAGAACCATGGTGGCATTCAGGTACAGCAGACAATAAGCAAAAGAATGAGATTAAAAGCTCTGATGATGCTCACTGAAGAAAGACATGAACTCTATTGGGGAAAGGGCAAGCTTGAGTGGGTTGGAAAGAAGCTTTTGCTATTAATGCTTCACATTACATTCAGAGGTAGACTTGTCCACAGGTAAAATCTGGGAACGATAGATTAAATTCTTTCCTTCATGTAAGTAAGGTCAAACTCCTGGTAGCAGTAGTACTAGCCCATGGTCTTCTGTAACATATAGCCAGAAATGTGCGCAAGGGCATAAAAATAATAGATCTTGCATATAGGTCCAACCTGTAGAATTATATCCACTATCTTTACTTTGAAGAAGCCATATACAAGGATAAGGCACTGCAGAGGATTCCCATAGCAGGAAGGACAAAAACCATTGCATGCTTTCCTTTTGCTATTCCTCCTTTTTCATTACGTACCTTTGCAGTTGCTGTTTGCTCAATGGCAGAATTCCTAGCAAGTGCTGGGTAGTGATGTAGATTGGGAGGGTTATTTCCACAAAGATTTACTTTGAAAGAAGCTAGTCCCCCGTGCTGGAGTTGCCTTGTCCCATTCCACATACAGAAGTAGTTATGCATGTTCAGCACATTTCCTCGGCAAACTAAAGTCTGCAAATTTTGCCACCAAAACAGGTACTAACACACCAGATGCTATCACGTACCAGAGTCAGGAGAACTTTGTGCTTTGATCCATTTCACCCATCTAGATCCCATTGCAAAACACCACGCTTCGTGATGCCTTCCTCCCCTACCACACATCCCGTTTTTTGCTTGGTTACACGCTGGGATCCTCCATCCCCTCTGCTTGCTTAGATGAGGAACCAATTAGTTAAAGCAATGCACTGAAACAATTAGGCAACTTGTTCACCTAACCCAAGAGACCTGACTAGTAAGAGAGAACTAACTGAAAACTTTGAAGACAGACAGACATGTAAGAAAGATCACAGCATTTCTTACCCAACCTTTCTCCTGGGATCAGAGAGTATGGTTGTGAAACATATCAGAATTCTGTTTTCTTCTTTCCTTTCCTAATTTTGTGTCTGAGGGCTTAATTTTTATTGGGATGGTGTTGCAAACAAGCCAACCAGGGCCTTCAGGAAATGTCTCTACACCCGATTCTTCACAAGCGAGTCCAAACATTCTCCAGTTGGTCTTTGGAAATTATGTGAAGCAAAGGGGCTCTAACTCTGATGTGGACATAGTTAAAAGCTGTAAGAAGCTCCCTAGGCTGGAATGGCACCTACAGGCTTAACGTATTTACATTAATCAAGAGTCAATCAAAGGCTTATTGGCACTCTTGGTCTGTGTGCCTGCATTACAAATAGCAATAGAGATTTCTGGGAAGGTTGAGTCAAGGCCTTAGCAAAACTTGCAGCTACAGTACAAAATACATAAACCATATAAGGTTACATACTTCATTAAATGTTAGCAATATGCTTAAAACTAAAATGATGGCATGCACTTTATATACAATTTTGATTGTCTATAATCCGTGTCAACACAGCTGTGCTACAGACCTCCTAAGTCACTGTTAGCAAATCCATCTGCTTCACTGCACTGTGTCTAGTTTTCAAATAATGGCAATTTCTTTAACGTTTTATGATTCCTGACTATGAAAACTGCCTCTTGCGTGAGCCAGTGTCAAAATCTGACTAATGTTGCAAACTCTGTGGTGCAATGAGATTTTGTTGGCAGTTGGAGAAACATAAAAATGTTAAGACACTTCGCAAAAGTTTCAAAAAGGAGTCACTGAATAAATCTTTTAATCTCAAGTAGCACGTACTTCATTACATCAGCATTTTTCAAGGAATGTTCCTATTGTCAATGAAAATTAGCTCCAAGAATTTGAAAGCATGAGGACTTAACAAGGGAACCAAAATCCCAGAATTATGGCTTTTGTGTCAAGCATTCTGTAAAAAAACAGACTTCTGAAAAGCTGGCTCTTCCGCTCTACGAACACAAGCCTTTACTACCCCAATAAGACCAAAGCAGATAATCTTTACAGGAAGATTTCTGATAGTTCTCGGTTAGAGAAATGTCATCACGCCCATCTGTTTTGCTCTGTACTATATCCACAAAAACTTCAACGGAAAACAGAGGACTAAACAACTTCCCATCATGGGTGACAGGACTAGGTTTGGGACCTTAACTCCCAGGCTAGACTCCTGCAGTCAGTAAGGAGCTCAGTTTTTTGGACTTTCCTCAACAATAGATGCTATCCATGTTATAAAGGAGATTTAAATGTACAAAAACTTTGAAGAGCTGGTGATAAGTTGTTTCTGAGCAGAAGGAACACAAATATCAAATTCTTAATTCAAAATAATTTTTCATAATTTAGTGACTGTAAAGCATGCTGGCCATTTTTTTCCTCCCTAACTTTATTCAAACATCATCATTTGCTTTCAGAATAATCCAGCAAGTCTCAAATCAAACCTGGTTTTCCCAAGGATAGAGAAAATCTGTTACAGAACATTGCATAGAAGCAGGTTGCAACTTGCCTTATAGAAAAGTCAGCATTTCTCCATAACAACAAGAACTTTAAATAACTCAGTCACATAAGACTAGAGGCCATGTAGCTGCCACCTATTAAAAGTACCCTTTATATTACAAACTAAACAACAAATCTAACATATCTGCAGACTCAGCAATGGCTGTGGATGTTTCTCCTGCCTGCTATATGGGCATTAGCCAGTGCTGTAGTCTGCTGCTGGAGACAGTCCATTGCACAAGTTACTGTATGCTTTTTGGATTTCACTCTGTTCTTTACAGGAAGCCTAGATTTTTATACCTTCAGTAGACATCTCAGTTATTATTTCAAGTAAAATGAATAATATCTGGCCAGCTCACTGCTCAACTGAGAGAACCAAGAAGAGTGATGCGAGTGAGTCAGCAGCTAGCGCTATTGCTCATAAGTGGATATTAAGTTTACATCTGAGACCAGCATAACACATGCATGGAGGTCTGTCTTCCCGTGACATGTGCATAGTGGGCTGATCATTACTAAAAAGGCCTTTCTCCTTGCCAAGGACTAACCTTCAGAGTGACCTTCTCCTCTTGGTGTGAAGGCCGAGACAATAGTACAAGGGCTTCACAGCTTGGGAGGAGGTAGGGATACACAGGGACCATCACCCACACAGCATCTCTGGGGACAGCATGTTTCAGTCACCTCTCCACTCCCTCCCTATTTCCTTAGGTCCTAAGAAGAAAGACTCCATTGCTTCATCC
The DNA here is from genome assembly GCF_001431845.1 of Calidris pugnax. Classification (NCBI taxonomy): domain Eukaryota; kingdom Metazoa; phylum Chordata; class Aves; order Charadriiformes; family Scolopacidae; genus Calidris; species Calidris pugnax. The sequence continues at coordinate 2,522,082 of NW_015091240.1, forward strand.
TTTCATTCAAACCAACTCCCCTCCAATGGCCCTCCACTTTTCTCCTTGGCAAAAGAGGGGGCACAGCAGCCAGAGCAGGGGCCCTCTTCTCTCCTCCACCCACCTGGCTCACTGCAGGGAGACATCCCAGCCTCCAAGCTGTGCTGTGACCAACCTCGTTCTCAGAGCAGAAGAGCAGAGGTAGGTACTCACATTTGTTTCCTGGCACAGCTCTCAGGTGTGCCAACACAGCCTCTCACTACATCTGCTTCGTTGCACCCTGATGACTTCACTGAACGCACACAGAGCCAAGCCAGACCATTAAAAAGGGATAATTCAGGGAAGAAAAAATTTAAATGTCCGCTTTTCTTCAGGTCTTCTCCTTTCTCCACCCTCCCCTGCTATGTGAATAAATGTATCTATATTATTTCCCCCACGCTGACACTGTGGATACCAAAGGCAAACATCTCCTAATCAGCTGGGGAGATCCCTGCATGGCTGCTGCTGCGCATGGGGAAAACATCAAGCACCCAAATCCATCGCAAGCCATAAAGCCACCTCACCAAAAGGCTTTTGCGGTTCTCAGAAAGACAACGTACTTGGAGTAACTGGAAAGACCTTGACCTGAATGCAACGGCCCAGTGGTACTGCTCAGGCTGGGATCAGAGAGAGGCAGAGGCAGCGCTCCAAGAGGGCTGCGCTGCGAGCCAAGATACACACTGAGACTTGGGACCTGTTTTAATTATTGTTTCATTTCTTTTACTGCTCAGGAACATGTAACAAGCTGAAATGTGCGTTGTGCCTGTAAACATTTACTTTCTTTTGGTCTTGTGCAATGCTATGTCTCATTCTCTTGGATGGTGCCTGGAATGCAGGAATAGCCATAATACATCGGCCGAGCGACTGTCGACTCAAACATCCATCCAACAGTGACCAGCACAAGCTGCTTTGAAGGAAGTTGCTAGAAACCCCACATTGGGCAATTGTGGATTAGGTTGCCTCTGAGGGAAGCTTCTTCCTTCTGCTATGCGATTTGTCTTTGACTCATGCCCTAAAAAATCAGGAAAGTCTGCCTGTCCATCCAATAATTATTTTTTTCCCATGCCAGTTGATGCAGTCAGGGTGCTTTCCGCTCCCGCGTGCGCCAGTTCCCTTTGATGGTGTGCTACGCAGGGCTGCACAGGGCAATTGTGCCCGTTACGGAGGACCACATACCTTGCACAGGCACTGTGGGACTGCGGTTGCCTGACGGCACACAGACACAGCACTCTGAGTCAGTCTTGGCGTGCGCTTTGCAGATCCCAGATGCCCTCTGGCCCCTCGTACCCACAGCCCGCAAGCACAAGGCGTCTGGGGATCCTGCCTCCCTCGCTCGCCAGAACGGTTGTTTTTGAACGGCGCAAGTGAAGGGGCATGCACGCCATCAACAACTTGTGATCTTCTCCAGGCCTTCGGCAGAGAAATTATCTCGCAATTTGGCAAACCTCACCAGAGGCACAAGAGGCTGGCTGGGGCAACACGAAGAGCTGGCAGGTCCAGGAGCGCACCAGCCTCCCCCATCCCTCCGGCGAGGCCGTCTGTCTCGCGCTGAAAAGGAAGAGAACCTTTGCCCCTTCTTCTCAGTCTGAAGGAGCATCTGCAGGACTGAAACCAATCAAAGCCAGCTGTGAAAAATGAAGGGGGGGGCGGGTAGAAGGCAGGGAAATGCTGATTATTATGACTAGGAAAAACGCTATTAAAAAAAAATAAAGAAAAGGGAAAAACTGATCCCATATGGGAGGCAAATGAAATACAAATGCAAAACAGGCCATTACGCAGTGTCTGTTGTAAGGCTGCCGCGTTGGGGGCTGCATTCACGTGTCAAGATGCAGTGCCCCTGGGACCTCTGGAGATACCCCTCTGCTCTGCGGCAGGATTAGTGATACCTTGGAGCATCCCGGGCACTGGGGCTGTTGATTAGACAGCCTCTGCAGACTGACCAAGAAGTTATTCGACTCCCCCACAGACGCACACAGAAAATAACCCGAGGTCTGCCAGACTTAATCATTCCACCAGCCTTTTTCAGCCTCAGCCGCTTATTCCAGGCAATTTCGCAGCTGGCCCCCAGCTCCTTTAGAGATAAGTTATTGCCCTCCTCTGCTCCCACAGGTTCGCCCATGCAGCTGCCCTTTTATTGTTCCTTGTCTCACTCCACACTTCGCCTTCTTCAGCAGATCATCTCCATCACTCGCTCCATCTGCCTACCCAACATGTGCCCTTCAAGCTGTTCCTGAGCTACAGCCAAGCCCCTGCAGCCAGGCTCTCTGGGGTAAAACGTCTTCAGGAGGCTTTTGGGGTGCAGACAGTGAGCACAGTCCAAGCTCGAGTCCTCTTTTACACTCCCAGGAAGGTGGGAAATGCCCACCCTGTACCAGCCATACTGCGAGGCTCACTCACGAATGTTACTGGGCCAAAGCAGCTGAAAGCCAGCTCCCATTTCCTTCTCAGCTGTCTCTTCCACTGCTCTCGAAGCACAAGGAGAGTGAGCACAATGGGGGCTCATTTATTTGGTGGTGGCGGTGATGATCATTCATCCACAGAAGGAAAAACATGAGGACAGCAACATGACTTTTCATGTCTGTGGGCTGTGCTCCCCAGAGATAAAAGACTCTCCAGATCTCAAGGGACAAATGGTTAAAGGGTGGGTGGCTCAGTCTGCCCTGCTCTTGTGATTTTGTCAAAGACTCACAATTTGGTTCTGTTCTTTTTTTTAAGAGGCCCCTGCCCATATGTGAGTCTCAGTGTCTATTTAGAAGACAAAGAAAGTAATTTCTTGCATACTCTAACAGAGAGAAAACATACAAAAATCTGAACTTCAGAGTTCAAACCACAGAAAGAAAAAAGAATCCCTTTAAGAAAATCCATAGGAAACCCTCCTGTTGCAAGCCAACTGCACATTTTTGGAGTCCAACTCAGCTGTAGTAAAATCCCTGCATCTGCTGATGTGAAGGCACTTTGGCCTTTTAGAGGCATGGCTCTACAGACATCCCCAAGTCTGGCTTCGCCGACCCTGTGCCAGGACCTGGGCAACTTGGACCTGCTTTTAGATAACCATCTCTCTGGTATCTGGATTTGGGGGAGAAGCAGGAAGAGAGAGGGCCCTGAAGACACTCCATTTCTCTGTATGAGAGTGTTCCACAACATATCCAGGGCCACAGCCAAATGCATTAGACCACAGCACTCCCAGATCCTACTCAAGAGTCTTCATAATTCCTCTTCTCAAGCCAAGAAAAACAGAGCAAGCAGAAAACAAATAACAGTGGGCAAGCAGGAGTATTTGTCCCTTACTACAATGGCCTTAAGCAACCAGAGAGGTAGGGCTGATGAACCTTCAATTACTTGTGCAATAATGACCTCTGTTGCCAGCATTCCTTGGCAGGCAGAAAGTGGCTGGAGCAGTCAGGGACCTGTTATGCTCTCCTCTCCACAGGCTTGAAATCGATACGAAGGCCCCTCACCCAGCTGGTCATAAGTTTCAAGACACACTCCACACAGAGGTTGTTTATAGCTATTAAAAGCAGTTGAAAAGAAAATACAATAAAAATAAACAGCTCTTTTACTGAGGAGTTGTTACTAAATGGCGTGGCTCTACAGCTAAGGTGTTCAAAGCTCCCATACTACTTTTTCCAAGTCAAAAGAGTAATTAAAAAAACAGCAAATTATGAAACCAGCCTTCAACCTCAGTAAGTATTTATATGTTGTATAGTGTCATACTCAACCACAGAGAGAGCAGAGGGGGAACTTTCCAGTAAGGACCCCTGGATGTTGGCCAGAAACACAAGTGGGGGCAAAAGAGAGCTATCATCCCTAGATAATTTCTATGACACGAAAGGCAGAAAGAGAGGTTAAGGAATCGTCACAAGCTCAGCTGAACACAGTTTGGAACTTAAGTTCACTCTCCTGATTCCCAGGCCACAGAAATGACCTTTCTTTTTGGGGAGGGGAAAATCAAGACATCCACAGCTGACAGCTGAAGAGTGCAGAAGGTGTTCTACCTTTCCACAGGCTTTAACACACATCTAGACATACTGTAGCTGGCCAGCTTGCCATCTTTCCCAAGCTCCATCTCGGCTGGGATTCTGCAACACAACAGAGGCTGATCCAGAGGTCAGAAAAAGAAACTCTGCAAGAGACAGTTTGCAGGCTATTTTGCTTCCCAAGGAAATAAGTCTCTTCCTATCCCCACCTCCATCTGCTGGAGTCAGTTGTCTTGACGCATGTGGCACTGATGACTTCCCAAAACTCTTGTTCTTTTAATATTACCATTAGCTCTTTGATATCTTGGTTATCCACAGAAACAGCCAGAGTGTGTCTGCATCCAGCAAAGTTCTTGGCCCTGATATTTTGTGGCAAAGAATTGCACAACCCTAATCTAACCTAATGTCGAGTGAAAATATTTCCATGTCAGTTTCTAGCTTGCCCTCTTTTTTGTTTCACTCACAGTCCCTACTCACATATATCATAAAGGGAGGTACTTCTGGGTAGCCCATCTCTAATCATGTTGCCTCTGACTCCTCCCTCCTCTAGAATGAATATTTACAAACTTTTCAATCTTTTTTTCACAAGAGTTTTTTGGTTTTTTTTTTTTGTTTCCTTAACTACATCACAGCTGGCTCCTGAACTCCCCCTCCACTTGGGGACAAAATGGCCAAAACAACATGGTGTGTCCCAGTGTTTTAAGGGATCCTTTACAACACAGAAAGACATCCTGGGATTGCTGAGCCGCTCTCCTATTAGATACAACAGGAAACATGGAGATAAAAGGAGTCAAGTCTCTGTGCTAATTGATATTTCTCTGTTCTGCTATGCATTAGGGCAATACGGAAGAACTGACTTGGGTTAGAAAATAGCCACTTTGAACACAAGACTGAGGCTATAGGCAGACCTATCAGTTCCTGTCCTTTCTCTCAAGTCAAAAAGGGTAAGAAAACTCCAAATGGCAGAACACCACCTAGGTCCGAAGCCTGCTCCAGCTGTAGTACCCATTGCTTTCACCAGCCATTCTCCCTCACACTGCAGTAAGCTGCCTGCTACGTGCCACCGCTCTCACTGCTCAGAACCTAGAAGAATGCACATGAAAGAAGTATCCCCAGGGATGTCCTCATCTGTTAATCTAAAGGCATTCACCCCCACCCTGCGCAGCACCCTTAGTTTTCTCTCCACTGTCCTTTTATAGTTGTTTCAGCATCATGAAGACATGAGGAAGCTCCGGCTGGACAAAGCTGCCTCATGCACTGAGATGCCAGCAAGAAAAAGCAATGCAGATCTCCACTTCCCCTCCTTCTGCTGGATCTCCAGATGCGTCGCAATCACTATTAAGCCCAGCTGGGGAAACTGAAGCATTCAGAAGTTGACTGAGTCATCTAAAGGAACAAAGATCATCAGCAGCAGGCTGCCACACAGCTCTGGAAAAGTCCTCTTTAAAACACTAAATCCCTGGAATGAAGGGCTATGTTGGCTCATCCATGAGAGTATCTTAATGGCAGGGATGAATTCACCCAACTTCAGGGCCAGTTCATTCAGGAGGGTTAACAGGGAGATGGTGGCAGAGAGCAACACCACCTCCAGTTTGAAAGCAATCTACCAGCAGAGATCCCATGGACAGAGTTGGGGGTGCTGCAGTATTAGCTACTCAGAGCTTCAACATCAAGTTTGGGCTTCTCAGGCCTCCTCGCGCTTACCCTGTAGAGATTTGCCTGATCAGCCCCTAACAGCAGGACCCATCTTTGAAGTCCACGGCCCAGCTATGCCTACATAAGCAGTAGCAACATCAGGCCTAACATGCATTGGGCAAAGAAGCAAAAGAAACAGCCCACAAACTCTTTCAGCTTTGTTTCAAAAGGCTTGGAAGTTCCCCCCCTTCTCTTCCCCTAGCTCCTTCCATAAAATCTTTGCATGCAGAGCAGTGTCTCTTGGGTACCTCATTCTCTTGAGCAAAGTAAACAGACCTCCCGTGCAGCAACAAATGAACAACAAACAGAGGGGGAAAGAAAAAAAAAAAAAATCTCGCTGCCAACTTGGGAGATTTTTTTTTCAGCATGTTTAATTTTTCAAAAAAACTCAAATGTGCAAGCTATGCCCCAAGGGTGACCCTGCGCACAAAGCTTTCTTCTGGCAGCTCCAACGTCCTCCATTCCCTCCTCACACCACCACAGACACCCCGTCTTTCCCCATGCTCTTCCCCTGACGCACGCGTGCACATACGAAGCCCTAAGAATCCTGGCACCCAGACGGCTTTTTCTTTTTCAAGCATGCCAAAACAAGCTAAGCTCCTAAATCCCTTTTAGAATCTGGCCTTGTGTGGAAATCTGTTTGCCTCCATCCTATGTTTATTTTCTTTTGTTTTCAGGTTTGTTAGCCCAAGGGCAAATGTTGTTCCTAGCACCAGTTTTGGGTTGGTGGTTGGTTGTTTTTTTTTTTTTTTTGGTATTTATCTTTCAATCAAGTGTTCTTCCTTGCAAGGATAAACAGGATGTTTAGAGACTCTGGGTATGACGACCAGTCTTTGACAGCTGTTGTGACACACCACACACTGGGTCTGCCATGTGTGCAAGCACTGGCACAGCTCAATCTGCAGCAGCCTCTCTTCATTTGAGGAGATGGACTATGTGACCAAAGAGGCCATCGCCACCTCCATGTTTTCAGCACAAGCTCACAGAAAATGCACCACACAATCCAGAACAACTCCCGGCCTCTCCCTGTGCCTAAGAGGATACCACCTGCCCACCCCACAGCCCTTCCCCTTCGGGTTGGCTCGTTTCACTTGCTTAGCTACACTAGAATATGCTGTGCCTCTGAGAAATTTTTCTTTTCCAGGTACATACAGACAGACAACAGTCAAAATACTTCTAAACCACACTGCTTCAACAGAGGGTGTTTCCCAAGTCTTTTTTAGGAAAGGAAGTTTTCCAAGCCTTGAATCACTGACATTGGTCTGACTCCTAAACCAAAAACTTTGGAAAATTAGACATAGAGAGCACTATCCAAGGGCCAGATCCCAAGCAAGACCTACCTACCTAGAATATTGTGCATGGCCTCAAGATGCTCTCTGAAGTCCAAGTCACCAGGGAAGAAAATGCAGTGCCTAATTCTGTCACTCTACATCTTCACCAAAAGATTAATCACTTTTCATTTGCAACATTTACTAACAGCTGAAAGGCAGGAAAGGTTAAGAGACTGATAATTGGTCCTGGTGTGTAATTAAAAACAACTAGTCTGGCACCAGGCCCTAGACACGGTATTCTCAGGCCACAGAATGACTGTGTGATCTCCTGAATTCTCCAAGCTGAGTGTGTCCACAACACCAGCACACACTTTGATAAGCTGTACTATATGCAAAGAGCTAAATTCTGTCTGAACATCCATAAATCACTCCAAAAGAAATGGCTCAGCCAGGATGTCACCTTAGCTAGTCGAAAACCTTTTGCATTTGAAGAAAATAATATTTATAAAAACTACCTCTCTTCTCTACAAACATGACTCCTTAACTGCAATGCTCAGTTTTCCCCATGACAACCACTTTAAGAAATTTACAGGACAGATGACAAAGTGTCATTCACTTTCACACTGTTTGGGCCCAGCTTATTAAAGGAAACTCACCTCGTCCTGCAATGCTTGTCAAGTTCAAGCCTTGAAATCCGTTCCAGGTAACGTTCAACCGCAAGCTTCTGGACTACGCACAGAAATTACAGCATGAAATTTTATGGTCTGTGTTATTCAGGAGGTCAAAAGGGATTATCACAATGTTCCTTTTTAGCTGTGGTACCTATGAGCCCTGGCATTATAAGCCACCCTGGAAAGTCATTCTCAGACAACTGCTTTAAATTGGACTCTGAGCAGTCCTTGAACTCTACTTCAGGAGAAAGCAGCATTGTCAAGATAACTTTACAGCTTTCAGTCCTCTTAGCAAAAATAGTGCTTGCTTTGTGTACCTTGCCCTGTTTCGCACAGCAAGCAGACATCCTCTATCCAACCCTTACTGCTCTCTGCAAGTCGTTTCACAAACACGCCAGAGATGAAGCAGCAATAATCTGTCCTAGAACCTGAAAATTCAAAAAAGCAAAATCATTTTCCTGAAAAAAAAACAAACCCACTTTGATACAATTGGGATAACCTGGATGGATCAGGAACTCCTCAGCCATGAAGACATTTTCCAGAGCAAGATAGTCTTGAATAAAGGAAGCAAAATTTTCCTACTGGCTGTCCTTTGCACAGAGCAAGAATATTTGCTAAAATGGATTAGAATACGCCTTTTCTGGAATCCACCACAAGGTTGTACTTACTTCTTTCCTATAATTTATTTTATTTAGCCTTTTTTCTTCCCTTAACCACCAGTAGACTGACCAACAGGGACCGATGCACAGGACCGTAAAACTGGCCACTCATTTGAAGGCAATACTTAACCTTTGAGAGTGTGGCTTACACACCAAAGATGAAGCTACAGCAGCTTTGTGTCTAATCACTTACCAGCTGAGCTGCATTACATGCCTTCCTACTTCAAGCTAACTGTGAAGACAAACATTTGCACTCTTTGAGGTCACATAACAAGGCTCAGGTGACAAGTGATTACAAACACAGTAATTGTCACCTGCAGATACCCACGCATTCTGATGTGATCCACTTCAACCAACAAGGAACCTGTTCCTAGTACCCAACCAAGCAGGACTTACAGCACAAAACACATTTCAAAGCTGTGATGTTAGGAAAGCCACTGTACATAGTCACTTCACTGTTTCTGCAATTCTATTCTGGCTTATTTTAAAAAGTAATAAATACAAGTAAACAGAAAAGCCATTGCACATTCCTTTGGAAGCGTAGTGGTGTGGTTGGGACAAATGTGCTCATCGTCGCCGGATGCCTTTCTCGACCAGAGTGGCCAACAGAGTCAATTGCGCACCCGCTGACTCTTCTAGCACATTACTCTCTTTGGGGGGTCGCACACGTTCAGAGGGGAGAGAAACTGCGTTCAACATCTCCCTTGCACGTCAGAGAAGACAGCAGCTGCAGAGCTGTGCACGCCAAGTGCAGCAGGACGTGGCTTCTCCTGCACCACAGCAAACATCAGCCTCTTCAACCAAGTCATTACTTTCATCCTTAGAGAAGTTATTCACACATCTATCCAAATCCTTGGCCCACAGGTATGGCTGCTGACATAGCCAAGGACAGCTCGACACCTCTGATAGCAGGGATAGATGTGACCTCTTAAGATCTGCCAATCTCTTGCATCACCCAAAATAAACATCAGGATGTGCTGGAAGGAGCACAATTTAGCGAACAGAACTCCATAATTCTGAGTCCTTGTCCAAGTTTCACCATTCATTTGCTGCACTTCTCTCTGCTATGTGATAGAATCTCTGCCTTCATATTCAAGTATCATCTCTGTTTTCTTCCAGCCTGTACAGTTTGGGGGATGAGATCTGTCAAGCACCAGAACATATTAAGCACTGGCACTTCCTCAGAAACAATGGCCAGCAAGAGATTGGGAAAAACTCAGCATCTTTTTAATCCCACTTCCATGACAATCAGGAGCATTAAAGCAAATTAACATTGTGTCAAGAGTTTTGAATTTTCTCTTTTTAATCTTACCTTAATTTCACAGGAATACTATTTTAGAGGTAGCTGTTTAACATTGCCCTCTTAAGAAGCTTGAGTATCTGCCAGAACTTGGTTGCAGTAACTTCATACAGGTGTGGGTATACTCATCTCTATTTCTGCCCTTTTGTGCCACTCCAGACAGAAACCTGTCTCGAACATGAGGTAGAAATTAATCATCCACGGAAAAATCACAGAGCAGCAAAGCATGGTAGACCTACCCAGGGGCTTTTGATACTCACTCAGTCTAGAGCATATTTGGGACTGCAAATAAACTCTCAGCTTGGATCCTCAATGCCAGTACAGAAGCTGGTGACTCCAACCTCTCCTGAAGACCATAACAGGGAAGGCACAGAGGCTGGTGACTGACATCTCTCTTGTTGTTACACCTAACACATGGAATACTCATTTATCCGGAACTATCACATACCTGACTGTTTGCTTGCTTAAGGCTGACCAAGCAGTTAGGAAGACACGTGGCAGCACTAGATGAATTCTTTTGATTTTGTCTTCACCATGGTAAAGAAGATGGAGTTATCTATATTGGAGGTGACCACAAAGGAAAGTAAAGAAAAAGCAGCAAACTCCATAATATTATACTGTAGGAACAAAGCCCCAGCCCCAATATGGATCAGCTCCACGCTGAGCTGGGAGTTTGAGAAACAGCCCCTTTGAAAAAATACATTAAAAAACGGAGGGGACAACGGGGAGGCTGCATACAGCAGAGGAGAGACCCTTGCATCTAGACAAATTCAGTTGCCCTACTTTAAAACTGCAGGCCAGCTCCTGATTTAACCTGGAGTTTCACATGTCACTACAAAACTCTGGAAGTGTTGGCTTTGCAGACATGCCAAACATGAGAACTGTTTTGAGTGAACTCGGTATTTTTCCACATCTACTATTGTAACCCTGCTGGCAGGCTGGGAGTAGCAAATCCTCCCTTATCTCCCTCCTCTCTGAGAGCATCTCTCTGTTTAAGCACCGGCTAACTTAGATCATCATGCACAATCCCCCCTGGAAAAGGGACAAAGAGGGGGGTGGGAGAGTCACTGGGATTGTAAGCAACAAACCACAGAAGGAGACGGGCTGTCGTGCAGAAGGGAAGTAGCAAGGGGAAAGAGGCGACTAATGAACAGAAGGGGGTGCGTAAAATCCTACTTGGATTGCCTCTCTGGGGAGCAGCTGTTTCCTTGTAAACATCTTGCTAGCTGTCCAAACAAGAAGTTCAGACACAGAGCAATAAAGGAGAGCACCCGGGTAGAAGCGTGAAAGACATGGGCTCATTCACTACCCTGCCAATTGCTCCAAGTGGCAGAATTCAAAAGCTGGAGAAACATCAGCCATACGTTTAACCCTGCACGTGCTAGTGTTACGGCCAACGGCCTGCAGAAACACACCCTGCTCTATCTGTGGTGAAATCCCTCCTAGTCCTCCTTTCACCCCGCTGTTTCTGACACACCAGCAGAGCACATTACTTAACAAAGGAAAAGAGGAAATATCCTCATCAAGGCAAGGAGAAACAGCCGCCAAGCCAAGAAATGAAAAACCTGAACGTGGCAGCCCTGAAGGCCTAGAAAAGTTTACCACTGCCCTGGCATCAGCCACTTAGAAGTAGAGGGAGTTGCACCAGAAAAAGTAGAAAGAGTCTTTTTATTAGTCCTGAGCACAAAACAGCCTACACTGGCAGAAGCATTTCTATGCCAGTACAACTGTGTCCACATAGGACTCTTGCCAGCACTGCAAGGTAGCTGCAGACAGGGAAAGGAATACTAGCACAGCCGTGCCAGTAAACAGTCCTAGGGCAGGCTGGCCACAAAAGGCAACTACCTGCACTGCACAGCAGTGAGCAGAGACTGTGCACCTTCGTCCATTCCTTGATGCTTCTGGGGGTCAAACGCACACGTGCCCAGTCACAAGCCTATCCAATAATCCCTGTCTCCAAAATGTCACACAACCATTAACAAACGAGTGCAATCAAATCACACCCGCATCTCCAGGAAAGGGAGGGTCACGTTGCAAGGAAGGCAGTTCACAGGGCAGTAGGACACCATAACTGACAATAAGGGAAACCTATGTCCTGAGCCTACAGTCCAGTTATCTACACCTCCATGTCCACCTCCCACTGACCTACCTTGACTTTTACACATTCTATTCAGTGCAAACTACACATCCTAGGAAATGAAATGCCTCCTACTTTTACTCAAAACCCACAGAAGCAGGAAGAAGGTAAGCATAATGACACTCTCATAGTCAGAAACAACAAACAGCAATTCCACATTTTAGAAATAGCTCACAAGTTCACAGAAAAGACCTGATGCATTCATATTTATTTTACCTTTTTATTTCTTTAGGGCCATTTTGTTGTAGTTGTGTACAAACAGCCAGGAAAAAAAGACACCTAGCAAGGGCCGCTCAAGAATAAACATTCAGTCATTACAAGATGGGAAGAGTGCAAGTTCTGCTGATCAAAATCCCTTTGAGCCTAAAGAAAGGCAGCTGGCTTGTTGCATCAAAGTCCAAACCAATCGGGGACTCCACCTCGTCTGGGGTCACCTTTCTGCCTCAGCTTCTCTCTCTCCATATATTTATCCTTGAAGTCATCAAAAGAGCGAGTTTCTGTGTCTTGTTCTTTCTCTGGAAATAGGTTGGGAAACTGAAAGGTTTGTCCTTGGCCCTAAAGAGAAAACAAATGGTCAGAGAGACATTCCAGCCTTTCTGCAGTAGCTATGATGCATAAACTTACAATGAAAGACCACCCTGGAGTTTCAGCTAGTGCAGAATGGTACCTCTTACCTCCCAAGATCTCTTTCCACCCCTCTCCCCAAGATACACATATATGCCTCCCCCCCCAAAAAGCTAACTTTCAGCCTCTCTTCTCTTGTGTACTAATTAAGACACTGACATCAGTTTATTTTTTTTATAGATGAGTGGTCAGGAAACAGACACCTTGTCAAAGATTTTGAACCAGCTCAGAGATGGTGTATGAGTAATACAGCAAAAGCAAGATGAGCAAAATAAGTGATTTTGTTAAAGTAACACCATCAGGGAAATACATGGTGGAGCAGGCACTCATCATGTTAACACTGAGGATATGGGGAGTGGCTATAGTTGTTTAGATCCCAGCTAAGGATAAGAGAGAACAGTCTTAGCAGCTGTTACTGTAGGATGTAATGTGGGAATATGGAATAACAGATATTAGAGGTCTGTTATCAACAGGAATAAAGAACTATAGTGTGAAACAATTACAGTGGGAACAATCTAATACATCACTGATGAGATTAAAGTGATTACATCTGCATCAGTCACTCTGCCGAACAGACAAGTCATTCAGGGAAACATCATCATCAGATCTATGTCTCCCACTTGGAAAATATTTGCTTGGTCTCTGGGTTTTATCTAACAGCAGGAAACCATTATTCTGTGGAAATGGTCTATCCCATTAACATTATCTACTTACTTTATAGTGGTGTTTGCACTAAGCACAACTTCATTAAACTCAACAATACCAGCCCTTCCATTCAGTATGGGAATTTGCATAATAAAACTTGTAACTGATAGCTCATAACTTCAGTATTACTCTCCAAAACACTTAGAAATCTTACCATACATTAGCTTCTTTGGCAGAATTCCACATAGAGAAATCTCAACAACAGCCTTTAATTGCTCCAGATGAAAACATATTTTTTTTTCAGATTAGCCATTCTTTACATTTGTGCAATAAATATAATCAAACAAGTGGCGCAGTTATTAAATAGTTCCACAAAGGACATGAAAGGAGCCTTCCACAAAACGCTACCTATACTACATTTTGGGATCTCATATGTGACATAATTAAATCCAAAAAAACCCAACCATCACCATGCCCCTGACCCAGCTGAATGTGTGCTATGTTTCATTTAGCCATATACACTCAACCTGGTAATTTACAGGTGTGAAAGAATTTAAACCTCAAGCATACACTTTGGAAAAAAAAAAAAAAAAAAGGATGTATTATAAGAAAGAAATTATTTAAAAAAAAGGGGGGGGAATAAAGGAAAACTAGCGTTTCATCAGCTTTTTCTTCATTAAAAAGCTGCTTGGGAAACATCCAACCTGCTCTAAGGAGCTTCAGGGTTTCGGGGAAATGCCTGGCTGAAGGGTCTCTGATTTTTTCCCCCAATTCCTCCCCCCCCCT
>NW_015091240.1:2536077-2625999 GCF_001431845.1 Calidris pugnax
AAAAAAAAAAAAAAAAAGGTATGACTTATCCCAGTTGAGCTTATCCAGACTAGAATCTAGGAAATATCAACTCATACTAAGCAATGCTCCGGTTGTTTTTGTAGTGCATACTTCTTGGGGGTTTCCTAAGAGCCTGACCATACTATAAAAACAACAAGGGAGCTGCTGTGTACATTGCTCTGTCCTCGATTCTAGCCTGGATAAGATCAACTGGAACAAATCAAGATTTTCCTTTCCACGGTGTACACTCTGGGGTTTCAACTCTTTTGTACCTTTAAATTGCCAACAGGTATGCTTATAATAGCTGTCCTTTAACAATTAAAGTATAGTTCAACCCCAAGGCACAGAAACTGGCCTTATAGATGTCCTTGAGCAATCCCAAAGCTGTAGCCTACTGAAACTCTTCCTGTAGTAGAATCAGCAACAAGCACCCTTGAGGCCAAGCACTGCTCAAGATTTTAGCACGCTGAAGCATTTGGGAAAGAATTTGTTTATATTACAAAAAATTACTGTGTTTTAACTGCACTGCAGGCGGGTCACTCAGCCCCACGGTACCTATAGAACCGATGGGGCTGATTCTAAGGACTCGTCTGCACTGAAAAGGAAGCCATTTTAGTTAAACAAGTCAGAAAACAATTCAGGCTAACATGGTAGGCATACCACCTACACTGAAAATTTGAGAACTATTTATATTGGTAACACTGTAGTAAGGGACTGTTCTTGTTATGCAGCACTTCCATTCTGGTATGCTTCCAGCACCAATGCACTTCCCTTATTGGAGAACGATGGAAAGCTGTCCCTAAAGCATACTAACAACATCCATGGCAATTCACTAAGCATTGCAAAACAGTTATTATTTTAAAAAGAGGGGAAACAAAAAAAGATACGCACAGAGGCCGTAGCAAAACCAGACAAACCTTTCAGCTGTTTATCAAAGTGCTCACAGTTCCCATTTCAAGGCTGGTGAAAGTCAAATATTGAGCTGAAAATGTCAATCTGGAGAATTTTAATAAATCAAAATCAGCACAGACAAGTTGGCTCTTTCCAGCTCTTGTTTTGTGAAGAAATTCTGATTTTGGCTGGCAACCAGACACGATTTGAAACAGCCAAGACATTACACCCTGAGAACTGAAGGTTGATAAATCTTAAGTAACAATACTATGCAGTAACACTGCACTGTAAGACTCTGAAGTGATGAAAGCTGTATGAAAAATAGCTGTTGTGCATGCTCAGTAGCTAGTTTTCAGAAGAAGCCTGTATCTTGGGTATTTCAAAATTTCAAAAATACCAAAAAGCATCAACTTACATAAAGGATTGTGAGTCTGTCCAGGCATATTTACATTCAGTGCATCTTTCACACAATGCCAGAGGCTACTGAGGCTCAAGCTCACCACCTTTTTGAGAAGCTTGCCACTGTCTCAAAAAAATGCCAACCAAAGGAATGGAGGGGTCATCACTCCTTTATGCAGTGCTGCTTTTTCTTAAACTTTTTCTTTGCAATAGCTTTCCTTTCTATACAGCAAGCATTTGACAATCATATGATAAATGCATTCTTAGAACGAAAACGTAACTGAAAAAAAGCATAAAACTAAATTTCTATCAAGTTCAATAGGGTTTTATCTGTTTTGCAAACTGCTAAAACATGAAATGCTGGTATATTCAACCAGAAAGCAAAATTTTGGCTTATTCCTAAACCTTGCATTTGTTCACTGTTTTACCTTTTACAAGCCTTTTAACTTTTAAATACTGAATTATTGAAATTCACATAAGCTGAAATAGGCTTTAAAAAGGCTAGGGCCTGGCCTTCCCTTAGAACTTCTACCATAGTTACCTAGCGCATAGTGAAAGAGGGAGAAAAGAATACCTTTCTACCTGACATAGCTGTGCTAAATGAAAATCCTGTAAAAAAGGCAGACGCTGGCAAAAACAGTAAATCATTTTGCTTGAATAATTCAGTCTATCTTGGAACCGGATGCTGCACTGACAGCAGAAGAACTTTTTCACCAATGTGAGGTGATACACTGATATTCTGGGGTTTATCAGGATAAGCTGTACCACCACATGGTCTTATATCTAAGTGAGCCCTTATGATGTTAAAAAACAAATAAAAGAAGAAAACAAACAAACAAATCAAGTCAGAGAGGCGGTGTTAAAACACCTAAAAAATAAATGCAACCTGATGGTTTTACACATTGCTATTTTCAATTTAGGGTCTTCCCAGAAACCTCTCTTTTTCCTACAAATGTAGGATGTGAGATGTGTGGTCCAGTGTTTAGATTACAGAAATGGGAGCCATTAAACTTCTATTCCTGCTCAACTCTAATCCTTGCTTCAGCGTTGCCCAAATGTAACACTGATTTAGATACAAGGTCTTATGAGGATTCATTTGTTAAATGCTAACATCCTTCAAGATAAAAAGTGACCTAAGCATCAGATGTGTATTTTCCCCTTTAGATTTCAAGCTTTTTTGGTTAGAAAGGCTGAAAACACACCTTGTTCCTTCAAATCTGTAGAAGGAGTTATCACATCGAGTGGTACAAATTGCCTCCATTCATTTTAATGAGAGGTTAAGTGACCATAATTAGGCCTAGGAAGTCAAGTGTTAGCCTTTCCACTGCTGAGCCTCATGTCAGAAAATTACTGGAAGGATTATCCAGCACAAACTCACTTATACTTCTGTGACCTTTGCGTCCCTTGAAAAGATTAGGAATGGAAGGTCAGCGCAGATATCATTGACGCAGCAAACACTGATCATGTAAACAACTCTGAGATCTTCTGATTATTTAGATAACTGAAGCACTTACTACTGTCCTTCAGAATTAGGAGAAAAGTGATGTTTATAGTATCGTTAACTAAAAAAATGTTGGATTCGCAACAGCACGGGATTCAGTCCAGCAGTAGCAGCAAATGTAGCTAAGTTTAATAATCCAGTGCATTTGAGCAATTCTCCTGCTATTGCAGTGGTAACATCTGATGTTAAAATGTATGGCAGAACAGCACGGAAAGTGAGTTCAGAAATCCACACAGCAATGACACAGCATACGGAGCATCCAAGTTTCCTCTGAATTCACTACAGGTCAAAAGAAAACTGCTGTCACATCTGATGAGTAAATGGGTTAATTATTATGAAGTACCGGACACTTTAAACAGAGTCTGAGGAGAAAGCATTTGCAAAAATGTTCCCACCAGTGCCATCATTCATGCAGCTAAATAGGTGTTAGTCCTAATGTTGACAAGGTCAGACTCCTTTTTACAGCCATCTCCATTAGATTTCTCAAAACAGGTTTAATTAAAAATAGGTCTGGATTCCAGAGGCTTGTCTACAGTTGTGCTCCCACGGGTGCGAACACCTGTTGAGCTAAACGAGTGAGAACACTGAAGGAGGAGGAGGAGGAGGGGATGTTGTTGGTTTTTTTAAAATTTCCCTGATGTTGATGCAACTGTGAAGTTTCCCACTGGCATTCTTTCTTTTTTTATTTTTTTTAATAACATTAGAATAATTATAAATGTATTGGAGTAAAAAGGAAGGTTGCTGTATCACATTCATTTTATATACTCTGCAAAGACATATAGCTGTGTTTTTAATTAAAAAAATATAATAGTGTAAAAAAGGAACATTTGATACCCAGGGCTGTACGTCTCTAACTTAAACCTTTCTCACCACATTCCAAAAGGGGAAAAAAAGGCAGGCAGGCTCTGGAATGGCAAGATATTGTTGATCCACAGCCTTCTATGATTTGAGGTATTTTTTTAGTGTGAAAATATTATCCTTGGACAGATCACGTATTTGTCCAGTTACAGCCTGCGAATAAAGTAAACAGCTCTGAATCTCCAAGAAATAGTATTTGGAAAAGAAAGGACAACAATTCTTACATGTGGAACAGCTGTGGCATTAATCTGACACCTAAGGATATGCTGACTATGACTTCATACATCTTCCACCTTTCAGACACTTGCAGTGAGTTAATGGATATGTACGTTGCGCTGGGACACATAAGGTGATGTTTTATGAAGCAGGGAAGTGTAGCTGGTCATGAGGACATACCCAGTTTCATTCAGGTAAACGACACGGCGGCTGCCACCAAGCCACGCTGGAAAGAGCAACACTTCCACCTAGTGGGGAACCGAAGGATCAGCCCGAGACCTTGCAAAAACACAGCCTTATTTTTCCAGTCATAAGCAGTTTTAACTTGAAACTGGATTAATGAGAGAAAACACAGCTGGTAAAAATGGTGGGAAAGCCCAGCTTCTCTGACTCACGGCAGATGCAAACTAATTCTCATGAAAATAAGAATTTTACAGTGGTTACCAAAGACTTTCCTAAATTAGGCAGATATTAACAATGGACTGCATGGGGCCTGTTATGGCCTGAATCACCCCATGAATGAGAATGAGGGCAAAACCTTCAGTTTCAGAAATTACACTGGCCTCACCCACTGTTTAAAGCTGGTGTGAACACAGAACTGGGAGCTCATTGTCTGAGACACCAGTGCCAGTGATGAAAAGCAAAGAACAAAAGGAAAAAGAGAAAGAAAAAAAAAAAAAGACAGACAAACCTCAATGTTAAAGGAATTAACAAACAACAACAATAGGAAAAAAAAGAGCAAAGAGAGTAGGA
Source organism: Calidris pugnax (assembly GCF_001431845.1). Taxonomy (NCBI): domain Eukaryota; kingdom Metazoa; phylum Chordata; class Aves; order Charadriiformes; family Scolopacidae; genus Calidris; species Calidris pugnax. The sequence continues at coordinate 2,540,696 of NW_015091240.1, forward strand.
ATGAGTTGAGGGGAAAATGCACAGACCAAGCATCACTGACAAGAGTTTAGGAAATAGGTTTCCCTCACTCGGGATGAAGTACAATTCCAAAAGGTGGTCCTCTGACTCCATTCATAGGTCAGAATGGTTCATAGGACAGAAAACATAGCATCCTTTTAAAACTTACAATGAGACTACAGTATATAGGGCAAGGCAGTAAGGGACATTTGCTGTCTCATGTACCAAGAGTAGTCCTCAGCCACAGTACCACAGGGCTCTGTGCAGGCTAATTTGCCCGGCAGACAAAATGAGAGGTTGGTGGAATGACCAGTTTCTGCTGTCTGACTAGCTCCAGGTCCAAGCTAGTTTGGCTGATTCTCCTTGCCACCATGGAGCTGCCCCTAAGACAATGGCAACTGCCCTAGGTTCAGAGGCTCGATGTGAAATAAATGTACAAAGGCACTGCCTTAAGAAATGAGTGACTTGCTCCATGGAACAGCAGCATTTTGCTTCCCACTCCTTCCCTCTGAGTATCTATGGGTTGCAAACTACCTCCTTCTCAACTCAGCAGCCAGTAGAAATACGACTGCATTAAATACAGTGAAATAAAATTTGAGAACTGACTACAGTTCACTAAAGATCCATGTCTGCTTCAATTTTGGGAAACCAGTCTTTAAAAGCAAAGAAGTCACTAGCAAGAGGCCATGACAATGGAAAGTGCTTGCAACTACCTATTAAGGAACAACACTCAGAAAAAGCAACTTTTAAGACACAAGATCACTCCTGGCATTCAACACCTCAGCTGTGTTCTTAATGGATCGTTCATACCTGATCTCTCACAGACAAAAACCTAGCTCAGACAACCCACCAGTGAGAATTTGCCCACCAAAGCAGAGACTCTTCCTTCAAACAGGAATGTATTTTTTAGCCACCAAATGCAAAATCCTCACAGAGATGAGTTTGCCTTTCACTTCAGCACAGTCAATCTCAGTTCTCATCTAAATACAACTTAGTTACTTTCTATTAACAGTTCTCATCTAAATACAACTCAGTTACTTTCTATTAACATTGTACTTTATACTGTTCTTGTAAAGGTAAGGGCTGTCTAGAAAAACATTCTCCTCCCTTTTTTTTCCACTGTCCTTCCCAGAAGGGGCTTAGAGAAAAACTTAAGAGAAAAGTAAGCACTTTAAACTTTGAAAAATTAAGAAAAAACATCAGATTTCCCATTGTCTGTGCCTCCTTAGTTTGACCCCAAATCTGTATGAAGTCTTATGCAGCCTTTAAGATCACACAGTGTTCCCTCCACACTGAATCCTTGTCCCAGGATGGAGTAACACTGTGGCTGTGTTGCCAACAGCAATTTTGAGCTTATGGTTTTACAACCATAAATAGCACTCCTTTAATGTAATTTTGGTATGTGATGAGGTTTTCTGTCGCTGGTTGCATTTCTTTTTTACATAGAGCCAGGTAAGCCCAAAAGAAATCTAAACTATAATATGCTCCTGTTATGAAAGAAATTCGTAAGAACATGAAGCTCCTTTTCCACTGGGCAACCAATATACGTTTCAGAACCTGGTTTAGCCACAAAGCATGCTTGTTAGACATGACTAAAAACTCTCCAAGGAATATGCCTTAGTCTTCTCTGAAATCCAGAAAGCTTTAATAAGAAGTTCCTGCCCTTACAATATATTCTTTCACTTACTGGACATTTCAGCAATCAACCACACAAGTCATGAACCTTCCAGCACAGAGTACAGGGTCAGCGTGAAACTCACTGGCAAAGCAGCCCTGTATGACATCAGACCGTAACTTACACACAGACCTCAAACAAATACAGGGCTTGAAAACTAACCATTTGTTTGCATTTGATTTTTAGACTAAGTCATTTAAATCTCTTTACACATTCTGGAAAGTATTAAAGAAAATGTCATTATTAGAGGATTGGCAGAAATATTCAGCCAACCAGACAATTCAGTGAACTTTAGTCCTAGTTTGGCTGGTTAACAGTGCTGTCCTCTCTCCACACAAGCGTCAGTGTTAACTCACCAGCTGTACATAGGCGACCTTGTAATCTGGCTTCTTCACTCTCTGATTCTTGTGATTCCTCTTGTTGTTTGCACCTGCAGAAAGGAAGGGAGTCCCACCTTTTACTTCCCAGGACTTCCAAATTCCCAAAGCAAGGCCAAGCTGAAGAGGGCACTTCACTAGTTCTGGTTTATAGTTAAGAGGAGTACTTTTTCTCCAGTATCCCAATTACTGAAATGTACTGAAAATAGCACACCACTCTCCTTGTTTACAAGCAGGGAATGGAAGCAGCACAAAACTCAGGCTGCTGACAGCCACTGTGCCTTTACGTCACACACAAAGTTTGCAAAGCAGCAAAGAGGTAAGTCTCCTGAGTAAGGGGCCAGGAGCAACAAACTGTCCTCTCAACATCAACAGCTTCAGGAAGACAAGGAGGAACTGACCACTAACCAGCTTCAAACTTGTCAATTTTTACTACCCAGCTAATAAGCCAGATCTACTGTTTATACACCAGGAAATTACACTCCACACCCAAAAAAAACCCAAAGCACCTCAACCTTCTGCAAGTATTCTGGTCCCAACTGAGTGGGAAGTTCAATTTATTCCCTGCATGTTAGGCAGACATTAAAACTCTCAAACTATTAGACATTATAACCCCCTTTCCTCTTTTATCCCTGAATATATACATTCTACCATCACTTCCATTAGCAGTGGGGTACAAAATGGCTATAAGGACAAGTATGAATATTTCTAGTCCTGTTTGGAACTGCATGTGTTTGGTATTTAAGACTTTATTTAATTCTATTTTTCACATAAGCATATTACCGATGATCTATTTTCTTTTCCTTCTTTTATATGTTCTGAATTTTATGACCTTATTGGAAGCTTTTTCTTTCATTCTCTGTTTTTCACTATTACAGCTCTTTTTTCCTGCCCCTTTTTTAAAATCATCCCTAGTTTTACCATTATAAACACATCAATGAACTCCTTTGCTAGAATCACTGCATGAAAAAAGGAAAAGACAGCCATCAAAGATGTCCTAATCAATAAATCAATCTCCATTTGATTAATGCACTGCCTGGTGATCAAAAAGGTAAGCAACATGAAAATTATATTCCTGAGTTTTCACTGCATCCACACTGCAGTCAGAGAAGCTCTGGGGAAGTAAACATTCATATGTGAAGGCCACCTATATAAATTTATCTTATTTCAGTTACAGGTGGGTCCCTCTGCTCCAAGTCAGAGTCCAGCATAACTTAAACTATCAATGTTTTTTGTTTTTATCTTGGGTTGGTTTTATGTTGTTTTTTTCAGTTTGGGTTGTTTTTTTTTATAGGGGAGAAACACCATGAGTGGAAGCATACATGTCTGTAGAAGAAACATGGTAATGACAGGTGATGAAAAATTGAAAGTTTGTCAAGATGTTTTTTCTGACATTATCAATTGGTCTACTAGAATACTTTTCTTTACTCTACAAACTTGGCCTTTTATTAGACCATTAACACCTCCTCTGTGTGCATGCGTGGTAAGATTAACTCACATACTTGTTTTTTTTAAGAAAAGCTTATGGCTGAAATTTAATTACTAATGTTATTAAAACACATAAAGAAGTTTCTTCAGAAGTGAGACACCCACTGGTCTTCAGGGAGAAATGGTACCAACTACAAAAGTATACAGCACAAGCTAGAACACTGTCAAGACGGTAAGGCTTTTTAAATTCAGATTTTTCTTTTTAAAACTGTCATAATCTAATCCAAGCATTCAAATATGAAGGGGACAAATAAACAGCTATGTGCCAGATGTAACCAGCTAAGCACCTGAACCCAAAGTTCATTGAAATCTAGTGGATATTTTGAGATTAAACGCGTATTCTGGCTGCACAGGGATGCTGTATTCACCCCTTTGGATTACTCAACAGCACTTACCATACTGTATCCTTGTCCTCACAGCAGCTACTGGCACATTGTATATTTTTTCAAGGTAATTCTTGATATCCACTTTTGTCATTCTAGGCAATGCAAAAACATTTTGGGGAAAGAAAGATGGAAAAGTGTAAGTATTTAAATAAAATAAAACAGAGCCAGATTGTTTATAGACTTGTGATACTCTGAAATAAGTATGTCTTCTCCCTTTTAGCCATGGTAGCTTTACTGCACAAAAGTATAAACTCAAAACACACACTGCTACATCAATTCATTATCCATAAACTGTAACAATGACAAAAATTTTATCTTCTGTAGCCTCAACAGTAAAAACCCCAGACTTATTCTGTATTCAGCATGAGCGGGTAGGCTTTCTCACTGCCTAAGCCAAAGAATCCCTTCTAGTCTTCTGAATAGCATCTGCTAACCTTTTCAGGACCTGCTACAGGCTTGTGGGCTTTAGTGTGTGCAGCCAGATCGGGGAGGATGAAAGAGTCCTGACAAACACCTGGACATCATCTCTTTTCCTATGGATTATTTCATAAGCACTTCCTTCTTCCTAAGCCAGTCCCCGGAAAGGCAGAGCCTCACTAACAGGCAGGAAGAGGGGCCAAGCAAAGCTCGTCCTTAAATGCCTTTGCAGCCCTCTAAAAGGTCTCCCTGAGGCAGAAGCCCCTTCCCCCGGCCCGGAGGGAGCTACCTGGCACTTCACCTTCCAGCTAACCAGACAAGCTGCAGCCTAGAAGGAGGTGACAAGAGGCAGTGTGGCGGGACGTGTGGCACTGGGGGGTTGGGGGGGTGTGCTCCAAAAGTGGCGGGGGCCCCTCTGCCCCCCTCCCCGGGCGGCGCCGGGCCCTTTCTGCGGCAGGGCATGCCGTGCCGTGCCCTGTTCCCTCACGCACTCACTCCATGGAGACGCGGAACTGGACGGTGTCCTCGGGCTGCGGCACGCCGGGCCGCACCGCCAGCATGAAGAAGTTGGGCCGGAAGATCCGCAGCTGCGGGCCGCCCAGCTGGAACAGCGGGTACCTGCGGGGAGACGATGCCGCTCAACTGACTCGCTCACCCACCGACCGGCCGACAAACAGACAGACACACCGGCACCCCCCACCGTCGCCCCTACCCGAGCCCACCCAACCTGTCCCCCGCCACGACCCGGCCCGTCCCTTCCCGCTCACACGGCCTTCCTGGCGCCCGTCGCCATGGCGGTGGCGGTGAGCGGGGCCGGAAGCGGCGCGGCGGGAGGAGCGGCTCCCGGCGCGGCGGCAGCAGCAGCTGTCGCCCCCTGCTGGCGCGGAGGAGCGCGGCGGGGTAGAGGAGGGGGGAGCTCTGTGATGGATGGCGGCGGGGTCAGGCGCCCTCAGCCCGGCCGCCCTTTCCTCATGGCTGCCCCCGACAACCGCATCCCGCCCCGGGTGCCCCCTGGAGCTACTCGGGGCGAGGTGGGGCACAGCCTTGAGGCAGGGGAGAGTTCCCCAGAGGAGCCGCAGAGCCAAGGGGCGGTTGGTGGTTGGGGCAGGGGGAGCACCTGCAAAATGGTGGTGTGCAGCTTTGGCCGCGTTTCACTCGATGCTTTCCTCGGAGTTACAAGAGGTGTTGTCCCTAAACTCGTAATTACCCGATGTGCAGTCCAGTAACACAGATAGTCAAGATATTAGCTTTTTATTAGCAGTTCCATGCAGAAATGGGTCCAGAGTAGAGCCACAAAAATGGTGGTAGGGCTGGGATGCCTTCCCTGTGAGTAAAGGCAAAGAGAGTTGGGGTTGTTCAGCCTGGAGAAGAGAAGGCTCCCGGGAGACCTTATAGCGAGCTTTCAATACTTAAAGGGGGCTTATAAGAAAGGCAGAGACTTTTTACAAGGCCTGTCATGACAGGACAAGGGACAACAGCTTTAAACTGAAAGAGGGTAGGTCTAGATTGGACATAAGGAAGAAGCTTTTTACAATGAGGGTGGTGGGACACTGGACGAGCTGCCCAGAGAAGCTGTGGATGCCCCCTCACACTGGAAATGTTCAAGGTCAGGCTGGATGGGGCTTTGAGCAACCTGATCTAGCAAACACCCTTCCTGCCCACAGCAGGGGGGGTGGACCAGATGATCTTAGAAGGTCCCTTCCCACCTCAACCACTACTATGAATCTATAAGGCCACAGCATGTGCTAACAGAGAGCCAGAGTGTGAACGTGGGCACTGGAAACAGCCAGAAGTTTGAAAACATGGGCGAGAACCACCATTCCTGGTGGGCTGTCCTCCAACGGGGCATTTCAAGGGTTGGCAAGGACAACAGGCCCTACAGAATAGCGCACATCCCAAATTTAGTAACAGCCATTTGTGTTTTGACATCTCCACTGAATTAACCAAGTAATTCACGCTTGAGTATTGGGATTTAGTATTATACGTAGGGTAACTGCCTCAATAAACATTTTAATGTAATATTTGAATGATTTCTTCTCTATATTGTACTGTGATTTGTCTGCATTTAAGAAATTCTGTGTACTGAAAATACTGCTTCTGTGGATTTGTTTCTTTTCCCGATTCTTTGATTCCCTTCATCACTCAAACTTGTAAGTCAGTATCAAGTACATTTGGCATCCAGATTATGAGCATCCCCAGAACAGGGTCAGCTTTTGTTATCTGCCTGTATGGTGGCTGTAAAACAGACCTCCAGCCCGGGTCTTTGTGGATGATACTGAGCTTCATTCCCAGGTGTAGAGCTGGATCAAATGATATTAAGTAAGGATTTGGAACAACTCCCAAATCCCTGCAAAATGGGATGCCATTAAATAAAGTATGAAAAATCATTCCAGCGAGTTGTCATTTGGAGTAGGTACTGGTCGCACTTTATTTACAAAATCCAGAGATTTGTACACAGCAATCTACAGGACAGCATAGGGCTGGTATCAGGAGGATAAAGGACATGCTTAGCAAGAATTGAAGATGCCAGCAAGGAGTCATCCAAGTTTCACAAGGAACCTGCTTCCTTTTGACTGAGGAAGCCACCAGACCCCTCCAGGAAGAAAAAGAAAAGCAGCAGCAATAGCCAACCCAGGCTGATGTTGCGATTTTTGTTATCGTTGAGGCGTGGGAGCACAAGTGATTGGTGAAGAAAGAAAGAGGAGACCAGCAGGGTTTCTGCACACCGCTAAGGGCCATCCTGCCTGGTTCTTTACTTCCAGCGCCCGCCAACCTTGCCCTTGGCTCCTGCCTTCTTGCTGCTACAATGCAAAAGGAAAGGAAAACATGTCAGCGTGATGGAAGTGGTGGGGCTCTGTAAGCACTGCACATTTCTGACTCTCAGATTGAGCTGCTTTCACTTCTCACATGTTGGGCATATCTGCCATAGAGCACATCCTGAGAAAAATATTGTTGATATTGTGGAAGGAAATACCTCAGGTTCTTAGTGAAAGGCCAGGATGTGCATGCCTGAAAGAGGTGGACCCTTCCAGATTCCTGCATTATCAGGACAGAAGTCCATGTGGTCTCGAAAGTAAATTACAGACCTGTCCAGCCCCAGACTTGATGTTTCCTGAATTCAAATCTGCTATGATCTGGATTTTAGGATTTAGAGCTGTTTCTGGTGAAAATTTGTTCATTATCAGGGACCTCTGGTCAAATGCCCCAGATGGTCTAGTCATCTCGTAGTGGAGACAAAAAGCTGAGAAGTAATTTAAATACAACTATGAATTGCTTTGCTCTAGCGAAGGCAGAGTGGGTTCTGTCTTATATCGCAAGAGCAAGAGCCTCCAAAACAGTTCAAACAACTGTTTAGGCCTCCCCTCGTATCAATATCCCCGTCTTGCTTGCAGTGTGTGTGGGAGCAGTCCAGCTACACTCCCCACACAAAGCACCTGAGGCAAACTCTGCAAATAGTATCTTCTTGCACACAGAAGGGCAAGCCTGCATGCAAGCCACTTACCTTCTGACGGAGAAGCAGGCACGCCTGGAGTCAGAGAAGGGCCAGGCATGAAGTTAGTTGGGTTAGATTCTGCACCGGCTCCCCTAGGCAGTACCTTGGTGTTTGGGGCTCGGCGCACCACCAAACCTTTCCATCTCACACACGTGATGATGAGGCTGCTTCTTGAACCAAAGCACATGCAAACTGGGGGCAGCTATTTGACATGGCAGAGCATGGAGTTGGGGGACAAGCACAAGGTGGTGGGGTCTTGCTGTCAACAGAGAGACCTTCTTCAGAACCACTGGTTCCTCCAGGGAGCAGAAAAAAAATGTGGACGACACATCTGGGGAGATTTTTGTGTTGCTGTCCCATGGATTGGTTCAAGAGCACTAGCCATATTTACAGAAATAAGTAGCACAGCGACACAGACGTACACAGAGTGGATACTTTACCTTTTGACCAAGTTAGGCTTGGTCTATTTGAAAAAATTGATCTTTTACATGAGAGAGAGCAGAGCGTTTTCTGCTTATCTTAAATTCATCCCAGTGTCCCTTTTGCCAGCCTTTCCACAAGTGTAGGAGCTGCATAGCTCCTCAAACGAAGGCAGAGTCCTTTTATCTCCATAAGCGCCTGTGATGTTTGATGTTATGCCTAACCTTTAGAGTGTGCTTAAGGAGACTTAGTAAAGTCTGAAGCAAAAGGATCACTTGATCCTTGTATAACACATTAGCAGACACTGCTTTGGAATGATAAAATCCAGTGTGGGTAGAAATTTAAGTGCACAGAAATCACACGAGCTGTGGGCTTCTCGGTGCAACATTTTCAAATGCTGTCCTGAGAGAGTGCCATGCCTTTTGGGGGAACAAGCATGCAGTAGTGGTACTGCCTGATGTGGGTGGTGTGGTAGTGCCCCTCAGAAGAGCAGCAACACCCAGACAAACCATGGCATTCTTCTGCAGCTGTGCATTCTACTGAGGTTTTTCAGCCTACAGCTCTGTACAGAAAATACCACGGGAAGGTCAAGCCTTATGTTTGGCGTCTACGGACAACTGAGCCCCCAGTGTTACATTCATCTGATAAGGCAGGGTGGCTTGAGGAAGTGGGAAGGCAGTCTTTAGTCACTGCTGTCACCCAAAGATGACACCAAAGACCACCACTTCATTCCTAACATGACTTTTCTAAGAAGCTACAGAAACACAGTGAAGATCAAATCCCACCACTTCAGAGCTCTTATCCCTTGCTTTCCTGCAGTTCCTTCTTTGTGTCTACTAGTTTTCTACATGCCCTAGGCCCCAGGCTTTCTCTAGCTCTGGTATCTCATAGGTTCACCTAGTATAGTTTAAGATATAAAGACTCAAAAAATCTAATGAAATAGAAGTCTTGTGAGGAAGGAAAGTGGGAGAGAGATGATGAGTGAAAAGAACTCACAACAGTAATCCCATGATGTTAGTCTTGTTACACACCATTCCTTACAATCTTAGCAACCACTTGTTTACTCTCCATAAACAAGGGTTGTATTCCCTCAAGTATTCAAAGCACCTCAGTCAGGTGTTTGAAAACCCCCAAAATAAGCAGATGGAATTTTTTTGGACATGGTGTGAAGAAACATGATTTTTTTTCTTGTTAGCTGTTACGTTCACTTCAGGTTCCCCTTCATTTTCTCAATGTAAGGCAGGGTGGGAGTTGCCCTTCCATCCCTAGCCTCATTTCATTGCAACAAGAAAATGTTGGTGTTGAGGCTGAAGCGACCACTTTGAACACTGAGAAGATATCCCCAAGCCAGGAGCTTGGAAGGGGATATAGGTACTTACTGCTTCTGAGCCTGATCAATCCGGTTCCTGAGGGTGACAATCTGCAAACAACATACATGACGAGGGTTTTTAGAGATAAAGAAACCTTGTTCCCTCACAGAGAGGGGAGTTTTACCTGCTGAAGTGCTGGAAGCAGGTGCCTCTGGTTGGGATTAATACTTCCTTTGAAATAAAAGCTCAACCTTGCTTGAAGGAGAGAAATGTTGCTCCTTGGCAATAAATCTGCAAGCCCATTTCATACGTCAAGGGAAAGAAGAACTAGAATTTTATAACCCTTATTAGAAGAGCTCCTATGTATACAAATTAATCTCCTATGAACTCACGTGGCAGGCAAGTGAACCAGAATGAACATCCCCCTGGCCAGCTGGAAAGCTCTTGCATGGCCCCATCCACTTGTATGTGTCAAACCCCACCTTCTCACTCTTCCCCTACCGCTACACATTCAGAAGTATATAAGCTGTAAGAGCTTTAGTAAATTTTGGATAGGGACCTCAAGAATGGTCACACATTCTGCTGAAGGACCTTTGTTTGTTGGGAGAGCAGGAGGGGAGGAGCTTGCAGCAATCACCACCTTCCCAGCCACTCATCTCATAAGATAAGTTAACTTTTAAAGGGGCTGAAGAAGAAAATATTCAAGGAGAGCTTGAGCAACCACGGAGGTAAACATTGGAGTTGAGGCTCTGAACACCTTCCCAAGCTCTGTAGATGCCTGCAGGTCACTAGAGAGTCTGTCCTAAAAGACAGAGCATCTCTTTGTTTAGCCATAGGTAAGCTGCATATTTTGACCTGACACACTGGAAAGCAAACACCTACCTTGCACAGGATGAGCATCTTATGGCCTGCCTTAGCACCTCAGTCCTGGCCCATAGCCCTGGACTCACTACTGAAATCCTGTGACTCTTCCAGCTCAGGTACTGGAAAAGCCCACAGAAACTAGGGTGTGATAGAGAACCCTCTTTTGTCACTTCACCTTCTCATTTGTAACCGAGTCAAGGTTCTACCTAGTTTTCCTGGGGTTGGAAAAATGCACTTGCCAAGACAAATGTTTTGCTTCTGCTTTTGTTATAATTCAGTGTTCTCCACTGGCTCTGCAGGTCCAAGAACTGATGACCCAAGAGTGAATATTTTAAGTGGCACATAACATTTCCCACATGCAAAATGAAAAAAAAAGTTATACATTCATGTTGGCCCAACAACGGGGATTTCCTGGCTCAGTGTCTTTCCATGGCAAACAGAAACAGAATAAGAGACTGAAACATTTGCGGGAACAGGACAACACAAAGGAGGAGAGATCAGCAGATCAGTTGCTTTTGTACTTACTCATGGAAGTTTTAATATCTGCAGCAGAGGTTTATATTGTTTTTTGCAACTGAGCTTTTTTCCCAAGTGTTGAGGAGAACCAGCTGTCTTCAGTTTGACCCAAGGACTTAAGACTTACCTTCACTGATAACCTTGTGATGGTGACTATAACATTCACTCTCCAATGAAGCACCAAGAGCAACAGACACTAGAGCTAAAGAACAGCTCTGCTCCTGTCTGTCCCAGTTCCTTCCTTTGTCTCTCCCTTGCATCCTTGGTTGTGTCTCCTTCATTCCCTTTGCTGTTTTCACTTACCTTTCTCCTCATTTTTTTCCCTGCTATAATTTTCCCTTTTGTCTTCAGCTTTTCCTTTCCCGTTTATTGTGCATTTTTCTTCTGTTTTGCTCATTCTTTGTACTTCCTCTCCTTGCTTTTCATCAGCAGCCACCCATGTCTTGTTTATGCAGAGGTTTCATTACCACAGCATATACGTGTCCCCTGACACTGCCTTAATTCCTGTTCCTCTACACCCAGCTGACCTGTTGTCCTTAAGCCAGCCCTCCAATATTTTGGATCTGGATAAGCGTGTGGCCACAAGGTGGAGAATCCTTCCAAGCTATTACACACATGCATCCCTGAGCTTCTGCATGTATCCCAGATGCATCATCGTGACTCGCCCACACGTGTAATACCAGAGGTTTGAATAGGGGATTATTTTAGAAATGGTCTGAGTGGGTTGCATGCTCTGTTCTTTAGCCACATCCCTGATGGACCCTGACTTTTCCTAAATTACTGCTTCATCTCTTTTCAAAGAATGGAAGGGGAGAGAAAAAGGAAGTAAAGGGAGAGACACAAGATCCAGTTTTCTCTTTTCTCTCTGCATTTGGAGCCAGGTGCCAGTTTCTGTCTGGCACCTGGCCTCTGACCATGCGGCAGGCTCATGCATTTCGTAGCCTTTGCTGCTGCTGTTACACAGGCAAGTTCATCGTACTTACAACTTGGAAAGCTCCTGCAGCCTGCAACGCATTGTTAAAATCTAAGAGAGATTGAGATAGTTACATTGGTGTTGCTCATTCCCTGTCAGCATGTGTCTGTGTGATTGGGAATTAAAAGGAGAGCAAGACAGAGAGAAATCCAGTAGGATTTCTCAGCCACTAGAACTTGACATAGGTAAGTGCGGCCCTGTCCTGTGACTGTGAAAGAAACACATTCATTTTCTGTTACCATATGACACTTCAGGCAGATGCTCCTATCTGGAGACAGTTTTCAGTGACTCCAGAGAGCTCAGTCCACAGGGAATCTGTCTGGGATGGGAATAAAACTTACAACGTTCAAGTGTGAAATCAAAGATGGGTTTAAAAGTATTACTTTGCAATGGAGATGTGTGAATTGAGTTACTGATTGGTCAAGCTAAATAAACAAGATATGAACAAGATGTATTTGGGAAGAGGGTGGAGAGTCCATTTTCTATTGGGATTGCCTTTCCATGGGAAACTGAAAACCTTGAGAGTGGTCTATTCAATTTCAGCCTAAAATGTGAAAACCAGTCCAAGAATGTATGTTAGGGGAATGCAGTACCAAGTGTCTTGCTGCTTAAATATTGCAAAAGGGCATTGGAGACACAAATGATGTCTCCACGTGGCTTTTGCCACAGAGATTTTTACATTTTGGACCCAGTGCCGTTAGCAAAATGGCTGCTCAACTCACCTCGTATTTTTTCCTCTTGATCTGCTCTGTAAAGTCATACTTTTCCGTCTCCAGCTGGTATAACCAGTCCCACAGTTCCTTGGCCTTGTCCCTGTGTGTTTATGGGGAAAGGAAATTGGGAGAAACACATCAATCATATATTTTCTACCGTTTTCATATCATTAGTAAAGAGGCTTTTTACATTTGATTTATGCAGTTCACACATCTTCCTGAAAACCCTTTCCATCCTCTGAAAGCTACTCACCATTTTCAAGGTCACATTTTTCTCACCTTCCCACCAGAGAACCTTTAGACTTGTACTCTTGCATGTGTCACACACTAACATACTTCCTATAGATTTAATTTCCCCCCAAACCCTTAATGAAAGAAAAAAGTCCAGGGGAAACAGACAAGAAGGAAGGAGGACTCTGAAGGCCACCCAGATGAGCAGAGCAGCTGCCATTGCACAATCTTATCTGTTTCAGGGCTGAAGTAAGCCAACCTCATCTCTCAATCATGCATAAGTTCCAATGTGTGGAGTCCAGACTATCATCTGATGACTGCTCTGCACCAGAGCACTTAGCTCCCAAGCTTCCAGCCTCCGTGGAGACCCATACTCATACCTTACCACTTCAACTCACCTCTGGGAATGTTACAGATACCAGTCTGTAGGTTGGTTCAACTACACCTAGAGCTGGGTTTAAAATTTGTACCTAGTCTCATAAATGACTAATCCTAATTAGCAAGAGAGGCTAATGGAGGTATGCCAGGAGCGTGGCTAGATGGCTATTTCAACAATTCCCCATATCCCCGTTTCCCCTCCACTCTCCAGATCAAGGAAGGGCACAACTTAACACTGTCCCATGATGAATTTCAATGAAGGTCCCCTCCTCTACCTTATTTTTTCACTAGAGAAGACTCGGGGACACTAAAACCAAATATCAGTGGATTATATTCAGTAGGTCAGGATGAGCATGTCACCTCAGCTTGTCTTCGTTAAGATGGTCAATGTTCAAGGGCTTGCGCCTCTCTGCCAGGACCTTCTTCTTTGTCTCTCTAGCTGTTTGCTTCTTCCCTCTCTTCTGATCAGCCTATTTTCAGAACATCAATAAGTGTCAGCTTGCAGACATTCAGACTGAATGAAATTATTTCAGTGACAGAGCATGTAAGACAAGCTGCTAGGGATCAGATGAAGGAAAGGTGAGCTGTTTTCTCAACTTGTAATAATGACTGTTCCCAGTCGTGGGAACAGAACCCTGTGGTTTAACACTTCAATATTTATTCCACCAATCCATGCTTTTTACCTTAGCCAGATAGCTGCTGTATGTGGCACCCATGGAGGACAGAGCCTTCTTCTTCTTGAGATCATCCTCAGCCTTTCTCTTGGCATCTTCTTCCTCTCTCCGTGCCTTTTCCTCCTGTGGAGTGAGACACATAGAAACAAGTTAATCCAGGGGAGACTCACAGCTTCCCTAACAGGCAGTGTCACTCCAAGAAACGTGATCAGTTAAGCATGTTGATGAGAATTGGCAACTCCTGTTTCCTGCCCTTGCTTTAAGAGAGTGATTATTTCTTCTCTGGACTGAGACAGGCAGAATCTGTAGGTTTTTTGCTCTCTCTGGAGATCTCCCTGAAATTTGATGCTGAGACAAGGAGAGAGATGCAAAGACACTTACCGCAAGTCTTGCCTGACGCTCCTTCTCCTTCTCAGCCCGGATTCTCTGCTGCTCTGCTCTTTCAGCTCTGCGCTTCTCCTGCAAGAATCAGTGGCATTCAGTCATCACTGTGGCTTTATCTACCTCCAGTGTTACATCCCTCACTGATAGCTTTGGTTCATAGAGAGTGAGCCTCCTGCTCCCTTGCCAGAACATGCAGAAGGGTCTCGCGTACAATTCCCAGACATAAAACTGAGAGAGGGAACAGACGTGGGAAGAAACTATTTGGTGATGACTTGAGCAGTCCCTTCTGTACATGGCAATACAGCTTTCTGCCAAGCTCTGGCAGTGGACTGATGGATTCAACTTCTCATCTACAGCAGATATCTCAATCTAGTACAGGAAAATGGCAGTACAAGGACTCACAATCCTCTCCTTGAGGGCAACCAGCTCTTCCTCTTCCTTTCTTCTGGCTTCAAAGTGGCTGTCAATCAAGGCCTGCAGTTCAATCAGGTCTTTGTTCTGCCTTTTCTTTTGGATGTCCTAGAAGAGCAAGAAAATGCGTTAAGCCAGCCCATAGTGCTCTAGAAACATGCTGTGGACATTCCCAGCACACTTCCTACACAGAAAAAACAAAGCAGAAAATGTCTGCAGGTATTGGTGGAAATCCATGGGAATAGCTTAAGTGGCTGTTGATGCAGGTCAGAGACTCATCCAGGTGACAGTCAGGGGCCCAGAAGGGAACAGCCTGCTTTATTTCAACATGCAACTTTCAAACCATTTACAGCAATGGGACAGGGGATCTGAGAGCTCCTAAACTCTTATTTTTCCTTTCTTCATAGATTGGCTTCAAAGATTCAAGGAGGGGAAAAAAAAAAAAAAAAAAAACCAAAAACCACACACATGAATTAATATTTTAATCAAGTCATTTTACTTGAGCAGAGCCTTTCACTAAAAAGAGGCAGCAAAGCATCCATACTTTTGTCCTTGACTTTATCCTCAGCAGTATCCAGTACAGGAGGAGTTATGGGATGGGGGTTTGGACACGTGTATGGCTCAAATACAGACAGACAAACACAATCAGTCTCAGGAATACTTACATCAAAATCTACTTTCTCACCCTCCGGTATCTTAGGAGCAGTTAGTCTGCAAAGAGTCAAAAAGAAAAAAAAAAAAACCCACCAGATTTTCATCTCAAAGAGCAGGCAGCTTTTTAAATATCACATCCTGCCCTGCCCTACCCTGCCCTGCCCTCAGGAATGATGCTGACAAGGAGAAATGTTGATGGAGATACAGAGGGGTGAAACAGCAAGTCAATGGAAAACTACTCCAGAATAGCACTAAGGATCTTTGTCCTTTGTGGAAGGTCATGCAGGGCAGGGAGTTACCCTTAAAAAACCTTTTCATTCCCAAAGCCTAAGGTCATTCCCTGCCACACAGAAAGACATTGGCCCATGTTTATTTTATTAGCGTTGCTTTAGCATCTCAAGGCCACAGCTGAGATATGTTTTGGGAGACATGCTCCTTTCTGGGCAGCTGGTGGAGTGGGAAGGGAAGGTGCTGGGTCCCAGAGCCAGAAGGTGCATAGGAAACCTTAGTTAAGCTCAAATCAGCCCAGACCAATCTTTGCCATCCTTCCTACTGTCAGCAATCCTGGATGGGTAGTTTCCCAGCTGAAGCTTCTCCACAAAGGATTTAGTGTTGAGCCATCTGTATCTTGAGGTACTGTGAGATAACTGTGTCTTGGACAGTTCACAAGTCCTTTGACTCTATCAGGAACTGGTCTTAAGTAACTGGCCAGTAACTACTGCTAAGGTATCCTCTGGCAGAAGCAGACATCCTGGAATGGCATGCAGGAAGAGCTGGATGTTGCACAAGGGGTAATGGCTTCTAGCGCCCATTTGCCTAATAGACAATCTAAAGGCTTCTGCTAGGTCAGAAGAATTATCCCAGGGTTTTGATCCCCTGCCACTCATACTTACTTTATTCTGGGCTTCTCCTCTGTATTTAGAAACATGGAGCAAAACAGGAAGGGAAAAAGAGGGAGAACAGTTAGAACAACAGACATCATGCCAGCTGCTAAAGTAAAAAGAGGGGAACTTTAATCTTAGGGGAAACATCCCAGAGAAACTGGTTAAATCTCAAGCACTTCCAAAAGAAATACACACACTCACACACCCATTTTCCTATGAGTGAATCTGGTTTTACCCTTGAAACAGAATTTGGGAGAAAAGAAACAAGAGACTGTATAAAAGTCCCAAACGTAGCATCTGGAAGGCAATGGTTTCATGTAAATACTAAATTATTTTTCTCAAACCATCCTGACCAAAGCTCTAAGGAGGACAGCTGGGCTGGAGGATAGAAAAAAATGTTTCCTTTTTCAATCAGCACTTCTTTTGCTAAAGATAACTTGAATTCAAAGTCATGTCAATGATAACTAGGCTTTGCCAATTTTGCTCAAATGCCTCACATGGAGGCCAGGAGAGGAAAAGCTTCATGACACATTTTCTCCAGGTTCATTGACTCCCAAGATAGCTTAGAGCACGTGTCCCCGAGATACCTTGGTGCTGTGGAGAAGATAAGTATAAGCTTCTTCTGCACTGCATGGTGCTCCTCAAACCCAGCTTGGACAGGCCATCCTCTCTTAGCGAGCATCCTCTCCTGCTGAGCTACATGCAAAATTCCCATGGGTGTTAATGGGAATGATCTTTGCATCTCCAGGAGAGGTGTAATGCTCTGATAGGCAGGCTAAACCATCACAGAGACTGTCAGCTTGGGCCCTCTGGCAGTCAGAAGTGTTCCCCTACAACAAGTGACCTTTCCCTGGCTCTCCCAGCACAGAAACGTGCTGTCTTATGAGTTACTTGTTTAACATTTGTGCTTGTGATCAATTCCCCTCCCTGCTATGCTTTTTAAACTTTAGTTATTAACTCCAGTGTAATGCCTGTAAGTTCAGCACTGTTAATCTCACAAACGGAAGTTAAACCTATGTGTTTTTTCTGGCCCAGTCTCAGAGGGACCCAGGTTGACTTTCATAACCACACGCTACGTTTGATCTTTCAGGGATGCTGCTGGATACTGCAGTACAAGAATCTCCCTGTGTTGCTTTGGTGAGAGGAACTGAGGTAAAAAGCTCACAGCCTATTGAATCTGGTAAAAACAACCAGCTTTATCAAGTAAAAGTAAAACCAGCCTCCTTCAGTCGGGGTGCACAAACCCTGATAGCCATATCAAGATACAGAAAGCATATTATATTTTTTTAAATGCTTATTTGCATCCAGCTGTTTTGTGACTGATGGAGGAACTTGAGAAGAGCAAATGGAACAAAGTCGGATGAAATAAATGAACCATCTTCAGAGGAAAACATAGCAAAAACTGATACTGGAAAATATTTAGTGGAGACATCAGTTACAAAGATGTTGGATAATAAAAAATGAGGAAGTGGCTGAAAATGGGTTATTGAGGTCATTACAAGAAAAGATGTAAGAGATCAGAAACAAAACTTTCCTTTCTCTCACACTTTACCCTCCCAATTTCAGTAATGAAATTTGGGGGGTAGACTTTTCTCATTTACTTCAAGAACACTGCCTCCCAAAACATCTCAGTTGAGGCCTTGAGATGCTAAAGCAATGCTAATAAAATAAACAGCATGTAATTATAAAAGTGTTTTAGAGCATTTGTTTAAAGGAAGCCACAAATCATTCCTGAAGAAAAATACCATTAGGATACAGTGTACTTCTGTATTTCTCCAGTTATTTTTCAAGTTGTTTTGCTTTTCAAATAGCCAGTGAGCTTCTTAACCCATTAGATTAATTTTGGGTTTTTTTTATCTGGAGAGAGGAAAAGTATTCACAATTAACCAGTCTAGGA
This sequence comes from Calidris pugnax, assembly GCF_001431845.1. Classification (NCBI taxonomy): domain Eukaryota; kingdom Metazoa; phylum Chordata; class Aves; order Charadriiformes; family Scolopacidae; genus Calidris; species Calidris pugnax. The sequence goes on from NW_015091240.1 coordinate 2,558,838, forward strand.
GGGATTTTATTCACACAGGATTTCCTTCCCTCATGACATACACAGATAATTTTCACAAACGTCCCTGTTTAGCTTAAAGCTACCAGCTAGTAACATTTTATAGAAAGGGAGGGGAAAAAGTAGATAGTGAATGACTGGTTTTGTTTGTTGACCTTGGTTGCCAGGATCAACACCTGTCTGTCAACGACACTGTGAATTTTGTTTCAGCTGCCACCAAATTGGTACTTTAAACTTCATTAAACCAACAAACAATTGTAAAAATAAAAATAAAAATTAAGGTTACTTGTTCTTGGAATAAGATACTGTAGTTAAAATATTTAAAGGTACCTCCAGAAAACCAGAGAAGGGTATAATAAGGAAATAGAAGGCCTTATTAGAAAATTAACAGTAATAAATCTGTCTTTTGCAGTGCATGACCCAGCATAGTCCATACTCTATGCACCAAAAGCAGTCCAGGGATGTGATTTATTTTGAAATGCATCTTCTTTCAAGACACCAAGTCGAGGAACTGGGCCAAAATTTGTTGACAAGCAGGAATTGTCATAGCAAATTCCTGTTCCTGTGGTGGATTTTGAGTGACATTCTGGTCACTCTGCCCATGAACCATGGGGCTGCTATGAAATCCCCACATAAAACCCTGCCGAAGAAGGCAAGAACCACTGGAAATCCAAATTCACTGCCCTGGTGATGAGAGAGTCTCTGAGTTTCTGGTTTCCAAAAAGGTTAGTGCAGGGAGAGTGCACACCACTATAAACATAACCTCACTTCCTCCTGCCCAGTCTATGAGATATTCACACAGTGCTCCTCCTTTCTGTGAATCCATCTGAACTGCCATTAGTTCATTCAGAAATCCCTAAACACCCTCCCTTAATCCCACTTCTCAGAAGCATCATCTCTAACTCACAGTCTGTCCTTGAAAAACAAAAATCAATATGCTATTAAAAGTAAAAGGAAAGAGAGTGAAAAGGGAGAGAAAGGGGATCAGAAAGGTCCTCAGGGTATTTCCCTAAATAAGAAAAAAGCCTGAAAAGTGAGCAAGAAAATTAAAACAAACGAACAAAAGAAAAATCTACAAAAAACAAAACAAGGAAACAGAAAATGCAGGGTGGGTTCAAGTGGCACTGGGCTTTATCTTTGGAAAGAGCTAGCCAGGTGTTCTATGGGTTGTGGCAGTCAGAGGGTCTTTCTGTACATTTAAACTGGTTTTGAATTTGGCCCAAGGGCCTTAAGTTATCTTGCCCTCATAGGAGAGCCAAAACTGACTCTGAATACATTTAGATTTGGTGGTTTTTACATTAGTTTTGTTCCCATCCATGTGCTAAAGCACCCACTTAACCAAAGACTACAAAGACTATCTTAAGCCAATGGCCTGCCCCTCCAGTATGAATAAACTTATTCACATGCTTGATGTTTACCAAAATTTTAAATGCTTGGCTGGAGCAGAAGCTTAAATATCTATATAGGCAGGCCTGGAGACCATGACCTTCTAAAGGTTGGGTGAGGAAGGCACGTCTATGTGGAGCTCAGCTCTATTTCAAGTATGTCACTGTGATTTAAGAGGTGCTTTCCTGATTTTTGAGGGATAGAGAAGGTTTGCTGATGAGAGGTATGACACAACAGGTTCTAGCTAAAAGACAAGTCCAGAGCAAGCTTCTAGAACTTGGTTTTCGCCATCTAATATTCTAATGAGAATGTACAGCCTTCTCAATACAACAGTGACTCCCCAAGGGTGATTGGATACGTGCAGTAAGCAATTCTTTGCGGCAGAGATGTTTTGGCCCAGTTCCTGAGTTCAAAATCAGGTGAGGAACAAAAGCAAATGCAGAAAAAAAAAAAGAATGAGATGTTAGAAAGATGATGTTGTTGTCCTAAGACAACACTGAGCTACCATCATAGTATTCGCCGCCTTCATCAGCTGTAGGTTGAAGGATAAAAACAAAAGAGAAGAAGCACAGTAGTCAATCCACAACCAGTACTGTTCTCCTAAAAGCAACTTTCCCCACTCTCTCCCTGCTATGCTGGGAACCTCGGATTCTCCGGAGATCAAACAAGAAGAAAAAACACCTTTTTGGTGATTTGGTTTGGCAAACATAGAGCCTTTTTCTCCATGTTCATCCAAAGCCATCCAGAGAGACCACTTCCCTCCCGTGCTCTCTTTGCTCTTGAACAAGGTCAGTGTTTTTAACACTGTTTCCCCAGCACTGAAAGAGAAAAAGGGTAAGAGTTTGTAGGTGCGTCACATACCTTCTTCAGGGGCTTCCTCTGCTGTTGTCGTGGTACAAGCAGTGATGGAAAGACAGGAAATAGGAAAAAAAAAACAGAACAGATATTTAAAGCTCTTGGAAGCCTGAGTAAGAGACCAGGGAATGCATGAAGGGGGGGAAAAATAAAGGAATTAGTGAATTAAGGCAAGGAGAAAAGGTATCTGGAGAGGCTGTCAGGAGTTAACAATGCTGTAAGGTTAAAGTAGTAGTAAGCATGGAGATTAAAGGAGAAAAGGGCTGCAAGTGATCATTGTGGTTAATATTTGTTTCTCTTGTTTTGTTCTCTTCTACCAACCCAAGACTCCTGTTCTCAGCTCTCACTCACACACAAAGACACACATCCACACTTGTGCTGCAGCTAGAGGGAGTAAATCAGAAGTCATGTCACATACCTGGCTCATGAACTTCAGGTGTGAAGTGTCATGGAACAAGGTGCGATGGAAAATAAGAGAATGAGAACGAGAAACCTGTTATTTCACACACCAAAGAGCTTTTGAGCCAAAGGGGAGGAGGGGCAGAGAGGAAAAGGGGAGAGGGGGGCGAAGTTATGAAGTAAACCTGGGATAAAATAAATTAATTACATTTGAAATAGCATATAAACAGAAGTCACAGGACAGGAAAATAATTCAGTCAGGTGAAACAGGCAGATTTACAATAATAACACAGTGCTTAAAATAAACCCTATAAGCATTATCTGACATAAAGCACAACCTGACAGAACAGCGTACCAAGGTTTACCCTGATTTGAAGTATGCACATGAACATTGTCAGCACTCTCAAAGTGCTATTAGATCCATCCTTTTCTACAGCAGTATTTCACGTGTTTGAAATAAATGCAAAATGGTTCGGAAACCTGCTGAAATACCTGCATCAACGTGCAGCTAACTTCCAAAGAAGCTCAGATCTCTTTTCCAGATCTATGGCTAAGGCCATTTTCTTCCTTGAAGACAATTGGGATGTCTATATAAGTCTACAGCTGTTCCTGACATCCATTTGCAATGGAGAATTACAAATGGATTATTTGATAGGAAGAAAAGGTTCATTAAAAGCCCATGCAGCTCTACATTTTATTCTTCTGGGGTTTTTTTGGCAAAGCAAGAATTGATCAGCAACGTGGATTTGCAGGGCAGATTTTGCTTTTCAGCCATACACACATTTCTGACTATCTTGCAAAGCAGGGATGAAAATTATGCAAAATCTCACACTATTTAGATTCCCTGTGTACAGTTAATGGGCAAATTCTGCCCCAAGCTTTGAAACAAAGCTTTCACGATAGGAAGAAACATTCATTCTCCTACCAGAGTGCAAAATTTAACCCATTTCACAAGGACACTTTTTGCTGAGCTACTCCTTCACAATAGTATACGTGTTGCCCTCGTTTTTAGTAACATTTTCATGCAACAGGTAAGACTGCTCCCACTTAGTGCTGATTACATTTTACTGAGAAAAAAAAAAGAAAAATTAAAAAAAACAACCACCCCAAAGTCATGCAAGTTGCAAGCTATCATTAAGAGAGGTTGTTATCTCCTGTCACCTTGTATTCATTTCCCACGCACACTGTCCCAGAAGACAGACACTGGGGGGTTTAGAAGTTAAATCACATACCTGGAGGGGGGGCTTCATTTAGTAGGAAGTGTCAGGGGAAAAACATAGGAAAGGAAGATAAAAGAATTAGAAATAAGTTATTCAGGAGGGGATCACCTCAAACTTTGGTAAGATCGGGTTGTAGGAGTATCGTTTCCAGACTAGGTTATAGGGATAGAGTGTTAATAAGAGTGGAAAAGGAGAGTAATTACATTGGGTTTATGAAGCAAACAGGGAGGGGATGCCATAGAAATGAAAGACAAGAGGAATTTCAATGTTGATGAATTGCAACAATTTAAATCATGCAAATATATAAAGAGTGGGCAATTGTAACAACATTGGTGATCCTTACATTTTAAAGAAAACATGCCCAAGAAAAGAGTTTTGCACGTGTGCAGTGTAACCTACATCTCAGCTGTGCGTGTGCCTGTGTAGCTGTTGGAGGAGGTGTGAGGACACGAGAGCTACTGCAAGGAAGTAAGGCTTTAGATATATCTCTGTGGTTGTATCTGAAGCTCCATCATCTAAGATCCTTCACTGGCAAATGTGAGGCTTAGCTCTGCAGAACTGGAACTATTTGGGTCTACACAGGGCTTGTCTCTGCTGCAAAGGGGCAGAAACCGCTGGACCCTGCATGCCGGGGTCCTGCTGCGGTCAATGCCTGCCAGCATAAGCAGCTCGTGTTTCTGCAGCTCTGCCCCCGCCACGGTACAGTACCAGCCCTAAAAGCTTTCAGGGGCATTAAAATGTTTCTTCTAAGCTTCTTAGAAGGTGACTTTTCAGTTACAAACAATAATTATATTTGCCTCCTATAGGGAAAATAAATTTTAGGGAATGGTAAGCATGGATTGATTCCTCATGACTGTTTTTCTTCAACATCTTCAAATTCCTATGTACAGGAAGTGCTTCAGGTTAACACATAGGAATTTAGATGTCACACACGCGTGCTCAGTTAGGTGGAAAGTGTCAGTGAAGAAAAAAAAAGGAATTAGAGCAAGAATCACACAACAGCAACAACTCTGAACTTGGTGTAGGTCAAGGCTGTGACTTAGAAGATGCATTAGACAAAGACGGCATTAATAACAGAGAAACTAATCATACAGTGATACAAGAAACTTCCTCTGACACAAGAGTCTTCTTTTAAACTTGTTATATTTATGTCTTCTTTATGAACTTTCCTTTTTGTTACACTTTATGTTACAGAGGGAAAGGAAAACATGGGGAGACTGGTATGGCTTTAACGTTAATCAGATTACGTTAATACCTGGTGTTTTGCACAGATTTCAAGCCTGTGTATGTCAAAGCTTGAGACCAACACTCAAGTAGTGAGTAATAATTCAGTAAATATGCAGCGAAAGAGGTACAGAGGCAGGCAAAGCAGCTGGGATGGTAGAAATGACCTTTAACTTGTGCAAACCAAGGTCAGAAAAACCTTAGGAGCAGATAACAGACAAGAATGAAAATGGCTAAAAGGAGAAGAGAAGGACGTGAAACAAGCAGCAGTGAGAACAGGAGAGAAATGAGAAGCAGCGCACAGATGGATGTTGAAGTGTTAAGTCATGCAAAAATCAATCAGACAGCTTTCACCTCACTCACTTCAACCCTGGCTAAAGTACTGATCTCATCTAAACTAAGAGGCTGGTCTCCCTCTGTGGACAGCAGAGTGAAAGAGCTGGGGTGGGCAGCTGCTGAGATGTGACTGCTTTCATAATGCTACTCCAAATGGCACAGAATAATTCTCACAGACAGTTTAGAGGACGCTGCAAGTACAGTTTCTGCTTTTCCAGATAATAAACATTATAACATTCCCGTACGCAGTATAAGGATGGCTCCAAGTCCAGTCAGTGGCTATTAATACAGCTTATACATTTAAATACTTGTTTACAAAAATGTTACTGCATTTTTCATGCAACAGTTAGCTCTTATCTTCAATATTACACATCACAGAGCAGAGGAAATTATTATTGGTGGAAGGTGTAAGGAAGCTGCAAATTACAGTTTATCATTAATATTTTATATTTATCTGTTTTCTTCCACCAGTTTTGAATTCCTGAGTATAATATTAGAGTTACTGGTATATTTTTCCTACAGAAACCATAGTTTCAATTACATTTCAATATTTGAGAACTCATGTAGATTCAGTTGATATTTTGGTTAAAAAAATGGGAAGTTTCAAATCATAACAGGTTGCATAGATATTAACATCTCTAGAACAAAATCTTTTCATTTTTGGCCTCATGGCAATCTCTCATTCCAGATTCGTTCTTGCATTACATCATATATATCCCATATTATCCATAAAGTCAGTGCTTCAGAAGCATCTCAAATAGAATTTTGATTTCAAAATTTGGAAATCTTGCATAGAACAAAGAGGGAAAAAAAATGTTGGAACAAAATGTTTTGTTTCAACTAAATAAAAAAACTAATTTTCAATAGCTGCCAAACAAGACTTTCCTTCCTTTTTTTGTTGTTTGTTTGAAAAGTTTCCATTTTGTCCCAATTCAGAAGATGACCCAATTGTGAAATTGCCAAGTGCAACTGAATTTCCAGCACACAATAACCCTTCAGATTGACGCAGAGGAATTCAGAAGTCACATACCTGGTTCATGGACTTCTTTAAGAGGGAAGTAGCAGGGAAGGAGATGCAAAGAAAGATAAGAGAATTAGAGCAAGAAACAGAGGATGATTAAAAAAAAACTTACACTTTTTTTTAGCCAGGGTGGAGAGGTTAAAGGGATAAAAATCATTAATAAGATTAAAAGAGAAATAAAGGGCACATATGGATGTCCATTAGAAAATCATGGAGAGGAAGGACAGGGGGTGTTGGGAGATAAAAGATGCAGGTGACTAACACATATATTCATAATGTTATAAATCAACTGCCATTGGCAGCCTTTGGTTAACAAAAATGTTTACTTGTTTTTAAACCAAGTCCATTACCCATAGGTTTGAATGTGCAAAAAGGGAATAGACAATCTGTTCTTATTCATGTGCATAGAAATCCCGGCCTCTGTGGAAATCAATGGGCTCGGAGGAGCTGGCATTGATTTCCTTAGTGCCCAGGATTTCACCACTGGTGTGTAGGACCACACACCAATGGGGAAGGTAAGTACGAGCGTGTCACTGCTCTCCAACCTGCAGGATAAAGTATCCCATGAAAGCCTAGCCGGACATGCAGAGGAGGGGGGCAAAAGGGGAATTGAAAGGTAAATGGGGTTGGGCTGGCAGGCTGATGCTTTAATAAGCATAACCAACTATTTTGCTAATCACATAGGTTGTCTTACCAGATCTGGACTTTAATTCACATAATAAAATCAAGCAAAACTGCAACCCTGATACCCCCAGTTGTGCATAATGCACATTAACCCAGAAAAATACCAATAGTTAAGGAAAAAGCATGCAACTACATCTTTTCTCTGGATTGGCATTTTCTGCAAATACGCTGCAACCAAAACAATACCGCTTGGTCCAATCCTTAGCCCATGAGAAAACTACATATGACACAGTGTCACTTGCTGCTCATGACTTCAAGATGCCAGTCTCTCCACATCAGCAGACTATCAGCCACCAAAGCGAGTTTTGTCTCTGCGCGGTGGCGGGGGGACAGGAGGAAGAGGTGTCTGCGACCGAGGGACGTGGCATTGCCACAGGGCACGGCTGTGCCACCTCCAGCCCCGCTGCGTGGTGTAGAGGAAATGCTTTTGGGAACACTATCATACAGATAACCTGGTCAGGGAAGTCAGAGCGCTGGGGAATATACAAGCAATCCCCAGTCTGTGCTGCGGGCATTGGTTTCACAACAGTGGTTAGTGCCTGTTACTCATCATGCCTCTTATTCTACGAGAGCGAAGCAGCTGTCAGCGAGCACACAGAGCATAGTTTTGCATCCTCTCTTCTTCAACCACCTCCAGAATTCCTGCACACGTTACTGCTTCTGACAGAAAAAGAGGAAATGGTGCATACCTTCCTCGTGAGCTTTAGCGAGTGGGAAGAGTCACAGAGCAAATGCAAAAGAAGACAAGAACATTAGAAGCATCAGAACATCCTTCACTCATATAAAGTGGAGGGGAAGGGAAAGCCTGAGAGTATATTGCAAGGAAATAAAATGAATAGGGAGACAAAAGCACTATAGAAGTGAGGGCACAAATGGGCTGAGACATTAAAAGCTGATTTAAGTGGCTGTATCAGATGATATTTCTCTTATATGCACATTCCTGCAGTCCTGCATAAAGCCCAGAGCAGCATGCCATTTCATGGCTCTCCCAAGTGGATTTACAACCCGAGGCCAGCAGGTTTTTGGTGGCACGTGGCTGCATGTACTACTGTGATACAGTGGCATGGAAACTCCATTGCACGAAGAACACCACCATCCTTAATCATTTGCAAAGCTCAAGCATCAAATTTGTCACCAGTTGCTTTATACAACAAGGTTTAAGCTGAAAAAAGGGATGTGGAAAGGCAGACGTAAGAACATCAGCCCAGTAAAATCCTCTCTGCAGCTGCTGTAGCAGCAGACCAACCATGGGAACATCTGCACATCATCCAGAGTCCCAACCCACCCTAATTGGTCCAAAACAAGCCTCCCAGAGAGACCCAGCCAGTCTTGGAGTGAAGGCTTTTCAGTCTTCATCCTTTTAAGAGGTTTACATTTCCTAGAAGTTTTCACACATTTTTTTTTCTTAATGCAACAATTACCACGTAGCATTGCCAGTGCGTTCAGTGTCCAGACAGAACATGAAGGGAGTACAAAAGACAAAAGGGTGACAAGTTTTATTCTATATTAGTATGTCTATTTTTAACTCCTATTTTCTTTTACCATCTTATGGCTTACTGGCCAAACCAGAGCTTACTCTTAAAATTCAGGAGTCACATCACATACCTTCCTGCTGAGCTTCTTTAGGTGGGAAGAACCACAGGACAGGATGCAAAGGAACATTAGGAGAAACACATTATTACACGGGCTGATATTACACAGGCTGAAAACTATGCTAAGCCAGAGGGAAAAGTTTTATCCCAGATAAAGGATGCACTAATGGCCAGGAGGAGAAGGAATTTGAGGCACACGTGGTTGAAAAATTGCACCATGTAAAAGGAACAGGGAAAAATGTATTGGAGAGGGGAAAATCTAACAATAAGCTCAAATAATATATGATGAAATTTCCCTCTAAATCCAGTTTTATAGGAACAATATCTCCTGCCATTTCCCAGATGGGCTTTATGGTGAGCTCGGCACACGGCAGGAGGGGCTGGGTTACCACCGAGCTGACATCTACCAGACCTTGCACCAAGACTGTTCCCGTGTGTTAGCCTGTGGCAGAGCCAGACATGGAGGAGAGGTGGAAAGCAAAGACAACAGGAGAGATAAGGCAAAGTAACCGTGCCCTGCTCTTCTCGCACCACCCTTGAATCCCCCCCACTCTCAAGGAGATGGCTGGGAGCAGTTCAGAAGGCGATGGCACGTACCTGCTTCATGAGCTTCATCAAGTGGTAGGGAGCAAGAGCAACGAGATGGAAAACGAGAACAGTTAGATTAAAGGGTGTGTGAATGCAACAGAGGGGTCTAAAAAAACACAGAGGGCGTGAAATAGAGAAAGAGAGGAGGAGATGAAATGGAGACAGGCAACCAAAGCGCGCACAGGTACAAGGAATGTAAAACCTTCAGGACCTGGATGCTGTAAAAACCCTACAAACTATTCAGAGAGGGTCTCCCAGAGTCTTGTGAACAGGTTTACCCTTGTTTTGGATGTGCCCTTAGCACAAAGCTTTGCAAATGCGGAACCAACACACCCTTTGGCTCCTGCTACCTGGAGCACCACATCCCAAACCTCTCGAGTGCAAAGGGTGGGTTTCTGTTCCATCCCCTCTTCTGCCCTGCCGGTCCCACTTTGCAAAGGCTGCGAGCAACGCGGGGAGCCCGCTGGGGTAACCTGCCAGCATCTACATAGATATAATTAATAAGATCTGCATTCTGCAGTATTATTATTCATATTATATATAATGTTATATATTATAGTCTATAAACTTATAATATATACAATATACTATATATAATATTACATATTATACAATATGTAGTATGTAGCATATGGCCTTCACACATACCTCACCACAGATGGATTTTGATTTCAAAATCCATCCGACTGCTATCTGCCAAGCTGCGTAGGAGAAAGCAGTTGACATCTGATAGAAACCTTTACAGCCAGACCCCAGTTATTCCACGACAAGCGTTACAAACACCAAGAGCTAAAAAATCAGCCTCGAAGCCTGCAGTGGCTCGGACGAGGGGATGGTATCCACATTTCCCCTGCTGCTCCTTCCCTGAAACCGGAGCAGCAGAGGTGTGTGCCCACATACACGAGGGTATGGGGCACCCTTGTTGCAAGAGTAAGAAAAGCCCTCTGCCTACAGATCCTTTGTCCCGGCATCTTTCTGTTGCCTCTTGTTTTCTTCTACCACCTTGCAAAATCGAGGCGCACATCAGCACCGAGCCCCGCTGTGGGAAAGAGGAGGGCTGAGAAGCTGTTTCACATACCTTCTTCTTGAACCTCTTCTGCGGGTGGGAAAACGGCAGCAAAGGGAATGAGAGGAGAAAATTAAAACAAGAAAAATCTTATTGGAACATTCTTGAGGTTTGCCAAGCTCCCAGGCCATTACGGGTAAGAATACACAATGATGGAATTACAGGGTGATAGAGAATTAAAATTAACATTTTTATAGGCATATTATGGGGTTATAAATGTTACTGAAATATGGGAATGTGACCACAAATGAAAACCACATTTAAAAAGGCATCCAATCTTTTATTCCTTATTAGAGCTGGCTGAAATTTCCTAAAACTGACTTTTGGTGAATTCTTAACCAAAAATAATATTGCTGCATTTCTTTTGGTTTACATCTTTTTCTCAAATGGTGAAAAATTTTCACCGATATTTATCAGTTTGGGGGTTTTCAAAGAAATTCAGTCCTGAATTTCAACAGATGGATATGAACTTTGCAGGGTGTCCTGCTCTCCTTTAAAAAAAAATCTAAACTTTTGGAGAGAAAGGAAGGGACTTGACACCATTATCACCAAAAAAAGGCAAGCAGTTCAGTAAAAACGGTAGGCCAAAACAACTATTTGGTTTTTTGCATATACATACATACACATATATATATAAAAATTTTGTGTGTGTGTATATTATACATATTATACAGTGTGTATTTATATATATAAATCTTTCGGTTTGTTATTTTAAACAAACAAAAAAACAAAAAGAAAAAAAACCAACAGGCCAAATTTCCACCAGCTCAGTAAGTGCCATCAATGTCCATCATTGCATTGATGTCTGTGGCTCGGGACCAAGTGCCGGCCACGGGGTGGGAACCGCTTGCTCTGGATTTCTTAACACACATTCTTCCTCCACACTGAAAGAGAAAGCAAGCAGAAGCCATGTCACATACCTTCTTCCTGAGCTTCAGGTGGCAAGTGTCATGGGACAAGAAGTAACAGCAAGCAGGAAAATGAAAACAGAAAAGTGTTAGAAACTGATATTGGGGTGAGCTCAGGCCTGGAGAAAAAAAGCAGTTAGAAAGGGATGGAGAGAAGTTACATGGAAAGGAAATGGATGACTTTGGAAGATAACACAAAGGTCAAGCAAAAGTGGAGAGCAAGGAGAAGATACACCTCAGTGGAGACAGTCATGCGGATTAAAAAAAAATAGGAAGTCACCTGCCTATTAATTTCATATTAATCATAAATTCTTGAAACCCAAAAGGAGACAGTTAGGGTAGGAAGGAGAAAGGCAAGAAGAAATGCTTCTCCTTTTTTTTATCCTTCCTTGTCTTCAAAACAAGGAAGGCTTGTCTGTAGGAACAACACCCTTTGCTTACTCTTTGGACATTTGACAAGGTATGAAGGATGGAGCATGAATACCACCTTCACCTCCCTGGCTATGCCCCTCTGGGCACAACTAGAGACATGATGATGATGACTGAAGGCACCTCTACAGCTCATTTGGTGTCTCTATTTTCTTTTTTTAAGCCCTTGAAGTAGGGCTTTTTGAGCCACCTCTGAAGCAATACTGGGGGAGTTAGAGACATAGGGGCACTTTAGAGTAGGAACTACTCTGAGCCTGGGCATAGTCACATTTCTGTTCCCACCATCACTGATGGGAACTAGCCAGTTGCAGCAATGTGGAGGAATCTGTGGCCAAAAAAAAAACCACCAAAACTCTGCTGTGTATAAAATCCCTAAGGTGGACATTTCTGCACCGGGGCAAGTCTCTGTCTCAGAGCTGGTCTCATACACTCCATGTATAAATACTACACCTCCCAGTAAAAAGCTTCACTCTTGACTCCTTAGCAGATGTCTTGGACACTAAGACTAAGATACTGGGAGAAAGCCCAGAGTTTGGCCCTCACCTCTGTCTCAGAGACCTTGGGAAAATGGAGGATGACAACCAGCAGCCACGCTTGCCTGAACTGAAGCTGAAGTGTCAAAAGTGCCCAGCAAAGATGCCAATACATCTTAAAAATCTTCCTCTCCCAGTTCTCTACAAAAGCTGAAACAACTCAGGTGAGGAGGGCTTTTCATGCTCCATCTTTCCAGATCTGCACTCTGCCTCTCGCAGCTTGTCAAATCACCTTTTGCCAGCTAAAAGCGCATTAAAACACTTCATTCTTGCCAGTCGGTTTTTTGCCCTGCCATTTCCATCCTCAGCAGTGCCTTGTCTGGTGCTCCTCATGAGCTGGGCAACCTGCTTATCTCTTCAATTTCGAAGTTTAAACTCAATGCGTGGACATTACCAAAATGAGAATGGTGGGATTTCACTGATGATACGTTGTATGGGCTCTGCGCCAGTCCCTGCTCTAAAATGCTCTGAGTTTACAGACATGTTAGCTCCCAGCTTTACAGCCAGCCCCTATGGCTCATATACTGCGTTTCACCATAACGTGAATGCTCTGCACATCATGGCCCCTACTTGGCCAGTTATGGTTTCCGACTGAGTTACTGATCAAGTGTTTCAGATCACCTTTAGCATCAAGCACCAAAGAGAAGGGTGAAAAACAGACAAGGAAAAAGCAGGACCAAGAATCAAAGAAAGATAAAATACATTCCACGGTTTTTTGTTACCTTCTTCTTCGTATTCCTCTGCATTGAAATAGGGGAGGGGAAAAAAAAGCAGAACAAATCAACCATCAGCCTTGACGCATCAGTAGGGCATTACCCATGGCAGAGCCCTTTGCTGTCACAGGGATACTGGGCAAGATGGCCTCTGAAAGGCTACTTCCAAGTCAGTGAGTAAAATTGCAAATAAAATTACTTTGAGAAAGAAAGAGGAGGTATAAAGGGGGAGGAGGGCGATATTGTATTGAATCTTTTCTTGGGCACTGGGAACCCAGGCGTACATGCACATTAGAAGGAAAAAGGTGGCAGAGAGGGCCTCCAAGTATGAATAAAACAGCAAAGAAAACAAGCGTGTATATTTCTGTGTATATTGCTTGTATATATTATGGGCTTCTATGTTTTAAAACAGAAAAAAATAACATACAAAAGCTGCAAAATAAATTGCCAGCAGATGGCAGTGCCCCTACAAAAACCAGCAGGGTCTCCCACAACCAGGGTGGCCATTTGGGGCTACAAGTAGACTAAAATCACCAGAAGCTGGTGACAGACAGACACGCGCAAAAAAAAAAAAAAAAAAAAAAAAAAATTTTTGGCTGGGCTTTTGATTTTTTGCTTTCGTGGTGTTTTTGTTGTTTGGTTTTTAGTGTATTAAAATCATTACTTTTCCGGAAAAAAAAAAAAAAAACAAAAAAAAACCCCTCAGATTTGTCTAACCGTACCAGCACTTTTTGTTAAAATAGCAACAATGGGCAGAAAGAAGACGGGCACGGTCAGCGAATGCTGCAGGTTTGCATGGAAGCAATTAGAGACAGATTTAAGACTTACCCTCTCCTTGCTCCCTGTGAGAGAAGAAGAAACATTATTGAAACTGGATAAATATTCCTTTCACTCCGTATTAGCGCCAAGCTTTAAACCATATACTGAAGCAACCCAATGCACTATCTGTTGTTTCTTCTTCAGGCTCCCTGAACCTTAGGGCCATCTAATAAAAATTTGGGATAAGCCAGATGATACTCAACGTTTATCCCATGGCTGTAGCAATGTAAGTCTTGCAGTCTGTTCCCGTTCCTTGCCCCTACTTGCCAGCCTCTCCTACTCTGCCTTCACCTTGCATGAAACCCAAAGCCCAGAGCAGCCCTGGGGCTGGACCCTAAACAAGGGACATGTTAGCTAGGCATTGCTTGAAAAAGGTGCCAAATTTCATCTCTGGATTATTTTTTTTTAGGAGCAGGCTGGACAAAATGACACAGGTTGAACTGAGCCTGCCTCATAGCAGAGGAAGGGATTAAGTGACCACTGCAGGTCTGTCCATGATGCCTCTGATCCTGTGATTGCTCTAAATCTCCCCTCTATACCTACTGATGCATAAACGTGAAATGACCCCATTGGATTTGGTCATGTTACTCTAGATTTGTTAGACCAGGGCAGAAGGTAGCTCCTCCACTACACTGTATGTTTAATTCCCCCTCTTCTGTGTGTAGTGCCATGGCCACAGAGGACAGGCTGAGCTGGGTGGAGGTGTTTGAAGGGCATCCTGTGTTGGACAGACAAGGCGTCAGGTGAACTTCGATGGACCCTTTGACACCCCAAATCCAAGACAGCCCTTCCCCAGTACCTGGGGGGGCAGGGCTTTGGGCCATGCATGGAGTGGCACCCAGCCTCTCCTTCCCATGGGGATACCCTCACTCCACTGTGTGGAGCCAAGCTGAACAGATGAACACGCAGGTGGCTTTCTCTCTACTTACACTTCCTCAGTATCAGACATGTTGGCAGCGAGTTTCTAGACAAAAGATGAAAAGAAAAAAAAGAAAAAGAAAAAAAAAAGGTGTTATTACCAGAAGCGCCTCCTAGAAAATGCCAAGGCAGGAGCAGATGGGTTGACATTTGAGGACAAAAAAAGCCAGGCACCTGCTTTCCCACACAGCAGCCAATCCCCCACCAACACTACCATTTTGGGAACTGCTCAGACCTTTGCCAGCCAGGTCAGAGGACAAGGAGAGGGGGAGAGGAAAAGATCATCTGGAAGGACATGCCCCATCAACCTGGCTTTAAGTTACAAAACTCCAAAGCTCAGGGAGACGGGTGTCCTCTTGCACCCATCTGACATTTCCATTGCTCCAGCAAGATCAGAGACATTTTTCCTTCTTTTACGCTTCCGGAAGCAGGAAGGCGCCAACTCCAAAGCATTAGTCAGAGCTAAAAAAAATAACTGAAACTACCAGTATACCCAGAGATAACTATTTATTTGTCAGCACCCAAAAGTGCCTTAAGTGGTAGTGTCTGGCTTATACAGCTGATGAATGAATGAACAATTATCTGTTGATTAGTTTAGGAGGAGATCTGGCCAAATGCCTGGTTAGGCAATTCTTATCGGTATAATCAGCTGTATTTATTGCAACCAATCCTCGCGCTGTGGGGCTGCAGTGAAGCGTGGTGGCTCGCATTGCTGCACAGCCCAAGTCAGGGCTGGGGGCAGGCCACTGCCCCGCAATATCACCCAAGGGCTGCACCAGGTTTGGTTATGGCCTCGCTGCAATGCTATGGCTCTCCTAAAAGAATCAGCTGCCCTGATGGCAGAGGAGGAGTTGGGGAAGGACCTCCAAAGCTTCCTCCAAATCCACGGTGGGTCTTAAATTAGAAAGCCAGGCCCCTCCTTGCTGGGCAACTCTAACCATGGCTTTCATTACTTCATTACTCAGCTGATATATGTGAGACGTCTTGAAGGAGCAGGTGGGCTGACTTAGGTTCAAAACGAACAACTGCAGCTCAGCAGCTTTCTATTTCAGAGGAAGGCAGTAATCCCATAGGCTCCAACCCTGCCCTATAAGGGATCCTCTCCATTCCCCAGCAATGACCCTGGGCACCATGCATTAACACCAACGGGATTTTAAAACCCTGTGTTCTAAACAGCGACAAACAGCCAGCATTTTTTCCTCTTGTTCCTTCTTTATCCTCTTTCTGAAATTCACCATCACCCTGGAAGTAGTGCCAGCAATGGCTGCGTTATGACCTGATCTGAGTAGCTGGACAGGAGGGTGATTCTACTTCTAGGACACCTAAGATTTGTGTTCAATGATCTCTTGGCTGCTTTTGACTTGGTAGCTGTGATTGCCCAGTCTTCAAGTGCAAGAGCCATCCCAAGGAGTATGCTGGGGACTCTAACCCCACCAGACAGGAGGAATCTTGGAGGAATTTCGTGTTTGGAAGGAATTTCAAGTCCCTAAATGGCTTTTCTGCTGCATCAATTCCTGCTGCTTCTTCTGTTACTTGGATGCTACAACACCTCTGATTTCTTTCCCCTGGTCTTTTTTTACCTAGATCATAAAATCTTCAGGATAAAGATTTCCACTTGCTCTCTGCACAGTGGCTAGCAGTATAAGTTTGCAATCTCATTTCAGCCTCCAAAAATTATTCAAGCAATTAGTAATAACGCTTGACAGTATGTTGGTTTACGCAGCGGGACAGCAGAGCTTCACTTGGCAAAAGCCCGTAGAGGGAACCTGCCAGATGCCCAGCTGTTGGCTCCTTCCAAAATGCACGATCTCTAAAGACTCGGGGCAATGACCAGTCCTCCCACAGATTCTGCCTTCAATTTATAAATCCAGATTTCCTTCTTGCCAAGGTGGAGGCAAAAAAGAAAAGGGACTTTTAAAGGGCTTTGGGCTAAATTCTTCTTTCCTCTCACTCCAGTGGCAAGAAGAGTAATACTGCTCAATGCTGGAGAAGAAATCAGCTTGAGAGCCCTGCGTATGTGTGCAGAGAGCAAACGTCTGTTCAGTGTAGGATAGGCACGTAATGCAGCGCATGCTGTTCTTTCCAAGGCAATTGAAGTCAATGGGAGTCTTTGCAATCAGGCTTTCCATTAACAATTATTGGAATGAGCTCATCTAGTCTCCAATTTAGCTCTAAGGACATCTTGCTGAGGGTTGTCACATTGGCTGTTCCCCTACGCCCTTCCATATTTGTTAATCCAAGCGCTGCAAATGCGAATGGGATTTTACATGGCATCTGTCCACGTGCTATAAACGCCGAGCGAGAATGCCAGCATCCCTGACACCATAAGACCCCAACCCTGAGGGGGTTTCTGGGCCCCGGATAAAATGAATTAATAACAAGTGCATTGGCAGACTCTGTGCAGAGATGAGCCAGATGCAGAAACTCCACAGGCTTGGACAGGGGGGACAAAAAAAAAAAAAAAAAAAAAAACAAACAAAAAACCCCACACCCACACTCAGAACAAGGCTGAAATCTAGGCTGATAAAGATTTTTACAACTCTAAGTAAGGGATACTTGCACTTACCGAGCCATGGGCAAAAGCTCCCACAACAATAGCAACTGGCTCCGCTGCAGGAACCAGTTTACGCAGATCCGACACCTTAGGTAATCCAAGCGCTGCAAATGCGAATGGGATTTTACATGGCATCTGTCCACGTGCTATAAACGCCGAGCGAGAATGCCAGCATCCCTGACACCATAAGACCCCAACCCTGAGGGGGTTTCTGGGCCCCGGATAAAATGAATTAATAACAAGTGCATTGGCAGACTCTGTGCAGAGATGAGCCAGATGCAGAAACTCCACAGGCTTGGACAGGGGGGACAAAAAAAAAAAAAAAAAAAAAATCCAGGGGGAGGTGCAGATTTCAGCCTTGCAAGGGCCAAACGTTCAGCCAAGTTTGGTCACTTTGTCAGGAGGAACTGGCATTTAAAGTTGTACCTTTCCAGCCGTTGCCCTGGCTGGAAAGCCAAAAAGGTCTCGCCTCAAGAAGAACGAGGTGTCTGTCTGCTTTGAGGCATTCAAAAGCCATCTGGCCCCTTGAAGCCAGGGACAAAACACAGACCATAGTAGCACCAGCCACCCAAGACGAGAAGGGCTCTTTGATGCCCAGTACTGTCCACGTAGCTAACTGTCATCAAAGCAGCCAACAAAACAAAACAATATTTACATCCAGAAGGCAATAAAGAAAGCAATCCGCTAAGAGCAGTATTTTTTGCCATCAGGATTAAGTTCACTGAAGGCAATGGAAAGTCTCCAGCTGGCTCGGGATTACCCTTTGGTGGAAATTACTTTACATACAGCAAACGCAGCCGAAGATTTAGGCTGTTAGCACCTTTAGGCTATAACTGGATTCTGTTTGTACAGTGGCAGAAAAATGGGGTCTGCTCCTGTCTGAGGTTTAAGGATGCAATAAAATCAATTAGTTAATACTGCCCACCATTTGGAAGGAAATCAAAACACATGGGAAAGTTTCACCAGACCAAAAACTTCCTGCCTGCTCCCACCCCTTAAAGGTGAAAGCAAAGGTTATTTTCTGCATTTTGTTCAAGCTAAACAGGTCATGGCTGGAAGGACAAATATCCCAATCCTCATTAGCCCCAGGTGGGCAGGAACGCCACGTCCCTTTTGGCCCCAAATGCTCCTGCCCTTGCCTGAAAGAGCAGAGCCAGCACATCCCAAGAAGCCTCTTAGCAGCTGAGAATGCACCCGGGAGGGGGAATGGGCTGCCTTGCACCTCCAGGCCATCCCTGGAAATAACCCACCTGTCAATCACCCCCTCCCAAGCCAGGCCATACAAGGAGGCAAGGTAGCAAGAGCCATACAGAAAGGGGGAAGGACGAAAGTGGCCATGCATGGGTGATGGGAGCTGGCAGGGACGGCTATCAGGCAAGGACTAGGGGTATAATCCACCGAGCACCCCATGGCCACACCTTCCCAGCAGGAGCTGCCGCAAACCCACTGAATCTATTATTTTATACACAGATATACATATATTAAAAAATACGTGTATTAAACACGTAAATATATACATATACTTTTCTATGTAAAGAGTATGTACAGATGTTTTTTAAAATCCATATTTCTTCCATCCCTCTGCCTCCTCCCTGTGTTCTGAACTGCTGGGTAGTTTCTGGCAGACTGTGTTTCTCTCCCCAGTTTTCTTCTTTTCTGTGGAAGGGGGCAGTTTTCCATAACTACATTTGTGGTTCTCAGGTCTCCCTCTAGCCCCAAACCCCAAAGCCCTCCTCGCCCGACGGCGCCTCCGTGATCATCCTGCCCTTCATCCCTCCTGCCTTGGCCATCCCTTTCTCCAGATGACAGGAGAGGGAAGGACAGCACTTCCTTCCCACTGCTGGATCGAGTTTTCCCAAATGCCCTGAGAGATGCCACTTGGTTCCCAGCCTGGACCTTAGTTTTGGAAGGGTCTTTTCTCCCACCACTAATCCTTGGGTTCAGAGCACCCAAATCTCCACAAGTGGCATGAGCCTCACACAAATCCTAGCAAAAGCCAAGAAGGAAAACTGCCTTTTCCTTAGGATCCTGTCCTGGATCTAGTATACCCCAGTCCTCCCCTGATGCTTCTCTAGTCAAACCAAGGCTCAGCCCCTCTGCAGTTTTATTCTCTGGCATCCCTCACCAGGGCTCCCACTTACCTGGGAGGAGTGGAGAGAAGCACGGAGCTCCCTGCTGAAGGGGACAGGCAGGCTGGGATCTGCGAGCGTCCCAAGGTGATGCAGCTGTCAACTTATAGTGACATTTGATCATCTGGAGGAGCTGATTGGCCCCAGACCCCTGCGCTGAACAGGGAAGAGAGCAGGGTGGGATGGAGGGAGTGGGAGGGGAGAGCAAGGGAAGGGGAAAAAAAAGGTCATACCATGTATAGGAGCAGCTGGAAGAATTGCACAGATGATGCTAAGATGGGAGGGACATATTTGGAGAAAAAAAAAAACCACAGGGCTTATGTTTCTATATTTACAACCCCACCAGGCAGGCAGAGCTTAAAGAGGGGTATCTGAGGCAAAGGCACCTCAGAAACAAATTGTGGGGCTCCCACAGCTCCACGGTGCACGGTCGCTGCTTAAAACCTGGTCGTGGCACCCTGGCTCTTGCAATCTCAACACACAGCAGCAGCTCCTGCTCTCCTGGCCAAGCAGGACCTCTTCCCTGCCGCCCCTCTACATGTAAATAGCTTTGGTTGCTCTGCAGAGTTAGAGCCCATGGAGGGCCTGGGGACCTTCTGCTGCCCAACACTCTTTGAAATGAGCAGTCACAGGGCAGGTGAGAAGTCAGAAGCACGTAGCACACATGTTGCATTGTGTGTTTGTGAGCAGTGTGTGGCACACACCTACCTCTTGCTCAGGCTACCAGGGCTCTGCCACACATCAGAGCTTGAGGAGACCTGGAACAGAAAGTAGGCACGCAGCAAGAGAGTTTGTCTGACCTCAAGCTACCCTTCTTAGCATGGCGCAAAAGCATCATTTAAGTAAGGACACCTTAGGCAGGGCAAACCCCAGATGGCTGGACCCCGCGTAGGATCCTCTAGGTGCCCGGAGGGGTTTTGCCGCCCGAGCACCCTCCGCAGTTGCACGACTGTGCCAGCAGAGGATTGCAGTGCCTCAGTACAACCCTCTGGCTCATGGTTTCCATTTCACTAAACCTCGCAGGCTTCAGCTCCCCATCCCCTCCCTCCCACCCCTCTGCCCTTGGCAGGGCTCCCCGGCGGTGCGGAGCATGACCTCCGCTGTGCCTGGCAGCTCCAGCACCCCCTTTCTCACAGCCTGTAGGAGCAGAGAAAACCTTTAGGAGCCGCAGGGGCAGGCGGTATTTTTGGCCCGGGTCACAGATCGATTCCTGCCCACTCTTTCCCTGCCACTTGCAGGAAGGGGTCCCCAACCGAGGATGTAGAGACGAGCTTTTAAAGCCGTGGAGCAGGAGCCCAGCGCCGCAGCCTCCCATTCACCAGGTAACATGCACGAGCCACAATCCCCTCTCCAGCTTGTCTTCTCCAGCCGTCCGGCAGCTTATCCCCTCACCTCCCTTCTGCATCCCAGCTCCTGCCAATGCTTTTGTAACTCATCGTTCGGGAGGGGGACACTGCATTCCTCCTCAGAGCCCTGCCTGTGGCCGTGAGGAGTTTTCTGGGTGGGGGAGCCAGGGTGGGCATCCCAATGCTGCCGAGGAGAGTGGCATCTGCATGGGGACACGCAGCCAGACCAGGGATTGTGGCCTCCACTCCCCAACCCCAGCTCCGCCGAAGGTGCTAACGCAGCAAACCAGCCTTCACGCTGCATTTTCGGCACCATCAAGCATTTTTGCCACCTTCCACTGGCTCGTTTTCCTCAGGCACTGCACCAAGGGGGCACATCGCCAAGAAATACTGTATTTGCCCAAACTGGCAGCAGAGTGGGGATGCGTGGGAGGGGAGTCCCCCAGCTGTTTCTCCTTTTATGTTTGCTGTGGACCAAGTTTGGCAATGGTATTCACCAGCCTCCTTCACCTGCCTCCCAGTTATAGAGTGTCCCTGCTGCTGACAGGGCAGCGAGACTCTGGTCTCACACACCAAGGACTGGATCAATCAGTTAAAAGGGCAATGTATGTGTGTGTGCAAGTGCGTGTGAAGCCTGGGTGGTTCTCGGCAGATGTGAGGCTGAACACTCCCATGGCCCCACCTGGCCCTTTGGCAGGAGCAGTGTGAGCATCTTGCAGGGTTGCACAGCCTCTGCAGCAGAGAAACACTCCACATCACTCAAATTCCCCTCTAAGCATCTTGACAAATGTGAGGTTGATGCAGGCTAGGGGAGGGACAGGTAACCAGATGTTTCAACCTACTGCAGCTCTATTTTCAAATAGATGAGATGGAAATGTTGCTCCTTCCAGCATCCCCTTAGCTCCTGTATACACACAGCTGTGCTCAGCTCAGTTCCCGATCTGGGCATGTTGGGCAACTGCTCCAGACAATGTCCGTCTTTACATTATACGTCATGTCCATGGGTCCAACTTCCCCACCACCACCACCTGCAAGCATGGCCCATCTGCTTAGTACTGTCCCAAAGGACATCTGTGCATCCTATGGGCTGCCTCTGTCAGACTGCTCACGTTCACGCATCTTGTCTCCAGTCCCACTGTGATCCGGTTCTCTCTTCCCCCAGGACCAAGGGAATCTGCTTCATCCCTCTGGAGGAGTGCTTATCTGATGCACACATCCTCTGTTTGTTCTGCTATCATCTGGTTCACAACTGAGGCTCATTCCCCACAGCTCATTTTATGTTTGCCCTTTCTTCCCTTTGTGGGTCTTTCTGCCCGCTTTGGCACATAATCCTCTCAAATGTTTGTTTCAGGACTTAGCCAAGGGCCCAGTGCTTTTCATACATACCCTACACCTAGTCCTTATTTCACCTCTTGATGCTATTGCACACCAGTTTCATTCACCACCTGCTACATTTTCTTCATTAGCTTTGCCTCTCTTTACTGTAGAGCATCCTGCTCTAGGATATATCTTTTGTGCTGTCTTGACATCATCTCTTCTCCCTGCATCAGCAGCAAGGTGTACTTGGACTTGCCTTTGAACTGCTGCAGTGCAGCCACCCCAGCCTAGAGAGCCAGCAAACCACCACCAACTACCTCATGCTCTCTACTGATCGCATGGACCAGATGAGAGAGAGATGACCCCAACTGTGGCTACATTTCTTCCAAAAGCTATCAAATTTTGTTAGGCAAGGGTGCAGTGAACGCCTGCATTTGGAGACGCCCCTCTCACCAGCTGCCAGGGAAGAAGACAGCACCAAGGCCAAAGAGAGCATGCATGCAGGTCACAGACATGAACCAGGGTCTCAATCTGCATAAAGTCCCTCCGCCTGCTGACCTCAAGCCAAGCCTGATGGTGACAGCATCTGCACCTGGGACACGATACAGCAAACCAGTGTTCCTCCTTGAATAGGAAGCAGAGGCTGGGACAGAGATCTACAGAAGTTTCCACTAGGCAACCTAACCCAATATTGCATTTCTTTTCAGTAGCTAGGAGCACCCAGACTGATTATTGGAGATGGGCCACAGGAATATACAGCATAGCAGGGCCACTTGCAGGGAAGCTGTAATCAGCCCTTTTCACCTTTTCTGGTTGTTGGCTGACCTGTTGCAGCAGCCAGTGCACTCCACAGGAGATGCCTTTAAATACAGTGCTCACACATCAGCCCCGATAATTTTACAAATTGAGTAAAAGATGGGCATTTTGGCCAAATGCTTGTCTCTATTTTTTTATACCCTCACCCCCCATGCTCATTGCACACCAGTCAGTGGGCAGCATTCCCATGGATCACTGCCTCCTACAGTTGGACGGCGCCCAGGCAGCGAGCTGAAAAAGCACTGTAAAAGTGCATCTAAAAACCTCTACAGCTTCACAATCATTAAAGACAACAGAGTTTGTAAGATCAGCTACATCCTTCCCGTAAAACAACCCAGGAGAGATCTAACTCCTGAAAAAAGCCCAGTACCTATCCTGTATCACCTACTGCTGACCAACACTGAGCAAACTGATCTAATACGGAAACATATCCTGATTTGGCACACAAGTTGGGCCAGAGGACCTCCTGAAGTCCTTCCTCACCCAAACTTGCCCATGACTCGGTACTTACACCTTCATACTAGAGCTACAGAGTAACTTCCACATCTTTCATCCCAAAACAGTTAAGGTATCCAAAGAGAAATTGTTTGCCAGAAAAATGTGGTTTACTCGAGTTGTTCCATCATTCACAGTCTGAATATATCCTCTTTTTTTCCTCCCCCTCTGAAGTATATTTGAATGCTTTAAAAATGTCTTTTGAATTTTTTTGCATGATACAGCTGTTCTGGTTTTGGTGCATTTGTCCGCTTATATAGATATCAGCACTGAAACACTTGAAGTTATCCATAAGAACTTGTTGATTAAGCTGACTGGAAAAAGGCAGGGATGAGTTTTTCTGTTTTGTGACACTTTCAATTATAAACCTTTTACCATGATTAAGGGCAGGTGGGAAATTGGAATCACAAAAGCCTTTTGGGAAGGAAAACTAACCTCTTATCCATTTCCCTCACTTCCTCTCTTTATACCACTCCAAAGAGTTTCTGCAGTGGGGTTTAATCAACAGTTTAAGGTCAGAATAGATGCCCTACACTCACCAAAACACTGTCCAATTTAATTGAAGCAGTTGCTAATAAAAAAGCAGATCAGGTACGCTCAGAGAAAGGACAGAATATACATATATATAATTAATTATTTTGTCTTCCTAGATAACCAATGACCTGTTTTATGCAGTCAGTCTAGCAGAGATCAGAATTGCCTTAAACTTTAAAATCAGCTCCTCTATTTAAGTGTCAGTAGACTGCTGCCATTTGACAGGCAATGACAGGGTCCTGAGGAATACAAAACACAACTCCAACAGGCCAAGCAAAGACCAGGCTTCCTTCTCAGCTCTTCTAATACTCTCACCTAGCATTTGGGTTTGGAATCTCCATCCCTCCCTGAGCTAGAAGAGACTTGGTGCAGTGCTTGCCACGCACAGCGATGCACCTCTTGCAGCAGCTGCTCAGATACAGGGGAGAGCAAGTATTCACTCTGTTGTGGGTTCACCTACCTGAATCCTGCAGGGTGGCTGAGGAGCCTCAGGGTACCAACACCTTCTCCTGATGAGGTTGCATGACATCTCACACTCAGGGGCATAAAAAAGGAGACTAAAGGGCAACAAACAGCCTTTCTCTTATTAACTAATTACCAAATTACCTATATATACCTCCATCCGCCTTCCTGATACCTCTCTTCTCTTCCTTGCACCTGGAGGGAAGGAGTCAATCAAGACCTTCATAGAGGACTCTAGAGTGTCATCTCTTCTGTGAAATTCAATCAGTAGGAGAATCTGCCCCCACCTTAGAATCATAGAATGGTTAGAGTCGAAGGGACCTTAAAGATCATTGGGTTCCAACCACCCTTCCATGGGCTGGGACACCTCCTACTAGACCAGGTTGCTCAAAGCCCCATCCAACCTGGTCTTGAACACTTCCAGGGATGGGGCATCCACAGCTTCTCTGGGCAACCTGTTCTAGTGTCCCACCACCCTCACAGTAAAGAATTTCTTCCTAGTATGTAATCAAAATCTCCCTTCTTTCAGTTTAAAACCATTACCCCTCTACACTCTCTGATAAGGAGTCACTCCCCATCTCTCCTGTAGGCACCCTTTAGGTACTGGGAGGCTGCTATAAGATCTCCCTGGAGCCTTCTCTTCTCCAGGCTGAACCACCCTAACTCTCTCAGCCTGTCTTATCCACTCTTTGCCTGTAAGAGCAGAAACTCTATATATTTGCATAAGAAATAGGGAGGGATCTGAACACCTCCTACTTCAGCACCAGATGCAAGGAGAAGCCAGCCCTGTGCATCCTTCATACAGTGCATGCTGCAAATAAACTCATTAGGCTGGTGTAGTTTCAGTGGTGACAGTGGCAGACCAGGATACAACATGTCCTCAGGCATTTTAAATTCTGTTGAAGTTTTCTTATTCATAATAGCTTTTTTTCCTAAGTTTCCGGTTGGGTTGGCTCTGGTTGTCATTATCTGGTGGTTGGTTTTTTTTTTCCCCAGCAAAGTTTTCAGTGTTAGAGACACATAAAGTCACTAGCAGTCCTAAAAGACAATGGAAGTTTTGAGTTGTTGAAGTCATCAGTCAAAGAGGAATTAATTGCATTAGGGTATTTGCATGTAGGATTGAGCAGCTACCCTGCAATCTTTCCACAGGTCAGCGCTGCTCTAAGGAGCAGTGTGTCCTGCAGAGCCAAGTGTGATCTCATCAGTCATCAGGGATACAGAGAGGGAGGAAGCAAATGGAAACCTCACCTCCAACACCAACCCAAAAACGCATCTGCATCCCTTCCATAAGAACTGGTCTCATTAGATGGGCCATAGCAATGAAGGATGCTTTGCTATCTTGGATCCATGACAGAAGGACTCAAAGTTAGATTAGAGATACATTACCCCACAGGGTCAATGAGCAACAAGTCTTAGCAGGGTGGTACTGGAGAAGCAAGAATTTGCCTTCAGAGTTGACTTTCCGGCATAGCTCATCAGCATTCCAAAAGCCAGATGGAACAGACCAGGCTTAAGCCAGGTGAAAAGCTGTTTTGGAGACCTCCAGAGAAACTGCTCTTGCATATCCCTATCTCCCCTGTAAGCACGTGTAATCTACCATCTGCCTTGGCACCCACACTAAAAGGCTCCTAAAACACTGTGAAAAACCAAAGCCCAAACTGGGATGACAGCTGGAAAGGGGGATGAAACACCCAGGGCCAAGAGGTGGTAAATAACATGGCTTTTAGGCAGCTCGCATGTGTAGCCAGGGCAAAGGTGGGTACTGGTGCCATTTTTACCAGCTCACTTTAGCTGTCTCTGCCCTGATTTTCAAGTCAAACTACATGCAAATCCCCAACCAAAATTCACCAAACTGATCAACTTTAAATCCCTTCTGCTCCCAGCACAAGTACATTCCGCACTTGCATGGTCCGCATACAGCACATCCCTCGCCAGGAACAAGTAGGGATGGACAGAATTTGCACTGTTCCTCTCTGGGGACAGCAGCAACCAAAGCATAGCTCCAAATTTGCATTTTGCAACCCTGACTTTTGCAAAACAGTAAATCTAACCGGAAAACTTGAAAAGCCTCCAACTGGTTTCATTGCCTTGAGCTACTCTGCTAGAATATCTGTCCTGGCAACATCACCATCATCTGCCCTTCACCTCTTCAGTAGTTTAGATGCTGAACTTTGCAGGGCCAAAGCTGGGAGCATGCAATGGTGTTACTTGATAGCCCCTCTTAATGCTAATTTTAGTTGATGGAACTTTTCTTGCTTTCAAAAAGGAGTCACTTTATTTATTTTTGAGAAACCTCTTGTACTTATTGGACACTGTAAATACTCTTTTCCATCTGATGTTTTGAATTTACCTACAGGGATCTAAACATAGCAAGAAAACAACACCCGAAATGATCTTAAAGGAACAATGACCTGTAATTTTGTAAACCAAACCAAGTAACAAAATGCACCCAACATGCAAGTGATTGCAGATGGAAACAAATTACACATCAGTAAGTACTGAATTCCATCTTTTCTCAGTTAATATTGATTCCTGATTTTTGTGGTAGATTGCTGCTCCATCACTCAGCTGTTTGCTTTGGGAAATGTGCTTGCTCCATCTGCTTTAGACATCTAAAACACAATCCCTGTGGGATTATGGAGATCCTCCTTGAACACTCTAGATCTAGGCTACCTGCCTCTCTGAAGATAAAGGATCAGGCTGGACAGCTCAAGACATAGCCAGGGGCTCATCCTCAGGATATTTACACATAAATGGATAAGACAGACAGAGAGGATGAAGCCCAAGCAGCAAGAGGGAGCCAGGAACAGTGTCTGGAACTTCTGGTTTGGGCTTTCCCAAGAGAAGGTGAGCAAGGCAGGAGACCAGCCACCCACAGTCTCTCCACAATCTCAGGGAAGGACTACTTAACCAACCAAACATCTTGCTGCTTGCATGTTTTAATATATTTGGAATTTATATGAGCAAGCATTTTTTCCCCTTACTTTGTTTCAACCTCCCCCCTTGTTCTTCAAATCACCCTGAAAAGCCCCAAGACCATGACACTTTCTTTTTCCCCCTATTAATTTGAAGGATTAAGAGTGCATGTTTTTAGCGTTGCTAAATGACTACTACTTAAAGTTATTGTGAAGAGATTAAGCACCTTTCATGAAATTTATGATCTAAATCAAATTGTTCCACTGCAAGCAAAACCCTCAGGGGACCCAATGCAAAAATCACAGGGAAATCACTTGCAGTCTGTCTCATTATCAGGATCCTTCTTACAAGTCCATCATTTCTGAAGCAAATGCTAGCTCCAATTGCACTTTTTGTCACTGTCAGATCCATTCCCTCCCTGCTTTAAAAAATAAGTATCATGCAGCATTAGCAAAAGTGTGTTGAGCTGGCAAGAGCTACCAATAGACCAACCTCAGAACCTTGTTCAGTAGCATATCAGCTGCCACCTCATTATTTATAGCCGCCCCGCTCTTTGAGCTTGTTTATTTTCCTTCCCAAAGTTGATTGTGTTGGCAGGGAAAGCTCTGACATTCAGGCCCAGGTGTCTTCGAGTCTGACCTTTCCTTCAAAGAGCAGAAACTGCAGACACATTTCAAGGAAGAAAGTCATTTGGAAACTTTAGACCCTCCTGTCCACCACCTTACTGGAGGCTCAGTTCAGAGCTGCAAGCTGAACAGATCTGTTAATTAGCCAGCTCATGTACATAAAGATAGTTATAAAAATGAGCCTATAATTATTTTATATTTGGAAGGAGAAATAGATGAAGTCCAGCCCCTGGTCTCTAGGCAGAGCAAGTGCTTTATATAAAAACACAAGATTCAAAACAGACTTGAGTTTTCCATCAGCTAAGCTTTCCCCAAGTTTAAATAATGCTGGTGTATGGCCTGCAGGAAATAGACATTGCGATAGTCACGGGCCATGTTTTTCAATCCCATCTCACATACCCTCATGTAGAATCATCCGTTTAAGCTTGTTGGGGAAAAAGCAGCCCTGAATCCTCTTACAGAAAGGCAAGCAGCCTGTTTCAGTATTACTGTAGCTCCCAAAGGTTCATTTAATAGTGGATGCTGTACAAAAGGATGTTCCCCTTTTGCATGCTTATAAACATACAGCACAGGGAAAGAAGAAATTGGAGAGAAGCAACACCCAGAGGTGTGCCTCAAGGTCAGAGTACTGAGAGCCCACATGGGAGTTCCAGCCCCTATCTTTGGGCATCGTTGGCCGACTGAGGGGATGGTAATTTGGGATGGGTAATTTGGGAACATGGCAGCACAAGGAACAGAGACAGCCAAGAGATACAGGACCAGGAAAGCATTGCTTTCCCCCACTAGTCCTGCAGCAAGGCACTCCCAATTACCTTCAACAGCAAGATGACAAGGATCTCCTAAACGGGGCAGGCACACAGAAAACCCCTTTCCTGCATACATCATGCTCCTTTTCTTCTTGTCACTCAGCCTGATGTTTCTTCTCTACCTTCCACTCAAGCAGAGAGCTGCAAGGTCTTGGAAAACAGCTTTCCTGCAGGAACTCCTATATCAACAAAATCCTCAGAGTTGCCATCATTACAACATCTTTCTCAAATTTTATTAAATGCTTACAAAAAAAAAATAATAATCCAGGACACACGGTAAATATAAGCAGAAAGGAAACTGATGCAGGAAGAGAGAAACTGCCCTCACTCCGAGAGCAGAAACAAGTTGCAAAATTATGTTGACACGGGAAGAGGGCAGGATAAGACTTAAAGAAGGGATGGGGAACATGCTAACACCATGAAATATGAAGATGTGGGAGAGCTCAGAAACAGCCCTGGAAGCTGATTTACAGATCTCAGGTCCAAGGCCAGAATACCACTATTTAGGGCTCAGTTTTCCCATGTTCACTGCAAGCCCTGACCTCCCCAAACAACTTATTAGGATGCTTTTTCATCAAGGCAGCTTCCAGCATAAGGGAAGCAGCCATTTCCCAGATATCCTGTCCACCTCCAGAAGCATAGCAGGCAGGTTATCAACATGCCCACCACCTCCGACATTCAGAAGTGTCTCAGTCGCTGGCACTGGAGCCCACAGGTTAGAGAACAAGCAAATCTCTTTCCCAAAGAATGGAGATAATACCAGTGATCAGCACTTCTCACCTGGGATGGGAAAAGAGACCTCCAACCCATGTTAGACAGGGAGAGGAAGGCAGCAGCTATTTGAAACAAAGCTGCTATTGCCACTGTCAAGACCAAAAAGTAGTAGGAACATTGTGGCATGGGTATGTAACTGTGATTCAAGGATGATCTGGGAACTAAAGAAAAAAAAAAACAGGACTAAGTTGAATGTGATTTGATGTACACTGTAGATGGAGGTCCCTCAAAACAGATGTTGTAGAGGGACAGAGGCTGCATTGCAAGAGGGGAAGACTTCACCCATAGCTGACACCAACAGGGTGACAAGTGGTCCTTGCAGTCTCCTCACACTCAGGATCTGCCCATTGCCCTCCTTTCAAACACTGATTCTTTTACCAAGTTTCCGTTGAGCTCACTCTCTCCCACCACCCAGCCACCAAAAGCCAAAAAAGTAGAAATTCTTCATCATGTAGCAAAAGCCCTGCCAGCTCGGCAGGGCAAAAGCCCTGCAGATACCTCTCTTCCAACACTTGAGAAAGAAGAAAGGGAGAGAGGGAGCAGAGCAACAGTATCCCATCTCCATAGCAGAGACAGATAAAAAAAAAAAGCCAAAGAGTCACATAGAAGGTTAAAACAGAGATGGGTTTTCCCAGCTGATCTAGTTCCATTCATCCAACTGGAGGCAGCATGGGGTATTGGCTCACACCCCAAGAGCAGTCAAGCTGTACTTAAGTAGACTGACATCAGGCAGGAGAGAAACATCCTTCAATTATCTTCTGTGGAGCAGAGGAAATAGTAGCATTGAGGGTTGCGTCGAGTCAGGACCAAGCTCAGCTGCAAGACAAGAAAACAAATTTATGCATACTGTTTGGCCTGCCAAGAGTGATACCCTGGGCTATACAGGGGCAGCATCTTTCCAGCAACTACAGGTGGTTTTCTCCCATTTCCACAAACCCCCGTGAATCAGCCCATAAAACTTCAGAGCTGCAGGACAGCCAGCTGTATTACGTGCCCATGGCAGAGAAGACACCAAGGGCTGCATGCCCGGCAGAGGCCGTGACAGCCCAGGCAGAGGGAAGAACATGTTCCTGCCCAGCCCTCTCCTCCGAAGGAGATCAGCAGGTTTCCTTCAAGCCCCAGAAAGCCACTAAAACAGAGTGTGTTCCTACAGCCCCCGGCAGCCGCAGGTCTCTGCTTGGGACCATCTGCAGCAGTATCAGGTTCCTGCAACTCTCGATCCACTCCACACACGACAGCTGGTGCAGCCGAGGGACTCCAGAGCAGAAATGACTTTTCCATTGCATGATAAATGACTCCTCCATGCTGAAACTCTCCCCACCATTCCCAGTTTGGGGTTGATTGCAGATGGAGTAGAGTCCAGGAGAACAGTCAGGATCCAAGAGTGGGTGACCTCCCCTCCACCCACAGGCACTCAATCAGCAGGAGGGAAACTTAACCCTTTGAAAGCCTCTTGACTCAGCTTCTAGATTAATTTCTTTCCAGCTTATCACAAACCCACCCAAATTTCTCAGGTAGTATTTTCCCTGTTGTCCCTGCGTTTTTCAGCTCTGGCCTTTCTGCTGGCAATAAAGCAGTCCATCTGCCCCTTAATCAGCAAACGGGAAGACATTCACAAGTCTCACTTGCTGCAGAATTTCTGAGCACACAAAGCTCTGAAGGATACTCAAAGCAAGGATGACAGGGAAGGCAAATAAATTAAGAGCTAATTTCCTTTTGCTGTCTCTTAGCATCTCTCTGCATCAGTAGTCAAACTCACAGATTCTGGCAGTGTCACATGCCATGGAAGTTACTACCCACAAGGTCTCCAAGACCCACAGCACAGCAGATTCCAAGTCAGCTGGGATGCTGAGGTAGTAACAAGAATGATTCTAAGAGCAGAAGCTATTGTAAGATACCACAGGTCTTGAGATTATAGGGCACAAAGCCACATCTAATTTTGGGAATGGAGGGAAGCTTTTCCTGCTGCGTGCAGATTATATCTAAACTTCCCACTCCAAAAACCCCTGTGCCCTCCTCAGCAGCATCTGGCAATTTGCAGCAAGTCTCAGGCAAGATCCTGCTCTGACCTGTGTGGGAGAAGCTGCATTTTTCTGGGATGCAGCAGTCCGTAGGATGAGTAAATCACTCAAAGAGCTGATCAGCAGTTAGAAGT
Organism: Calidris pugnax; assembly: GCF_001431845.1. Classification (NCBI taxonomy): domain Eukaryota; kingdom Metazoa; phylum Chordata; class Aves; order Charadriiformes; family Scolopacidae; genus Calidris; species Calidris pugnax. The sequence continues at coordinate 2,590,456 of NW_015091240.1, forward strand.
TCACTGCCCTGCCTCTTTAGTATTCCCAACACAACAAACTCGAAGCAGGTCAGCCTTATAATTCTGGCTTACCAGCGCTGCTGGACCACAGCTCATCTTGTGGTACAGGCTGTCCATGCAACCACATTAAACAGAAGCAGATGAAATTATTGCACAATCAATCTAAACATCAGAGGCATGTACTAGCTCACCTTGCAGCAGATAAAAATCACCCAAGCAATTGCCACGTCCTATACAAACAGAACCAGAGTAGTGTTGCAAGTATATACCTCTCCAAATGAGGCATTTTGGCTTTCTGGTCCAGAAGAATCTAGAGTATCCACAAGGCTGGGAAAGAGAGCAGGTATATGATGAAGGAATGGGCTATCAGCCTTTTTTTGGGCCGGGGCAGACTTGTTTCTAAGAGTAGCTCTTGGAATAGAGCAAGTCCTAATCCCAGCCTTGTGCCTAAGGCATGAAGCTGATAAGCCACTGGGAATGCCCAACAGTTGTCACACCCCCAGCTGGCACAAATCCCCTCCGAGCCCCTCATCCAAACAGTGGGAGATTTCTCATGCCTGCAGCTGAAGTAAATGCATCAGGCGGTAGCAGTGTACCACTTGCTAGACACTACCCAGGCCCTGCCCACCACAGCCTCTGGTCTGAAGGACAGCTTGTCCACCACGGTAAGGGCTGGACCTTGAAGGCTTTGTGCCCCACATGCCACCTCTTCAGTGCTTTCATTTGCTGCTGCTTCTCCCCCAAGAAAAGTCATCCTTCTTTCCCCCCGGCCACAATGAGTTTTGGCAGATATGCCATCTGCTTTCCTGGTACAGATCAGCTTCCCAGCCCAGCGCTGACAGCAGCACTGCAAGCCCAAAGACAATGCCAGACACTCAAGTGCAAATAGCTCTTCTGAGCTTTTGAGAGTTTTATTCAGAATAATTTTCCCACACAGTAGGTATCACACTACACATCTGCACTAATCAGAGCAGGCTGGGAGCCACCAGGAACTGAGCAGAGCACAGGCAATAGCCCCTCTGAGCAATCCTGACACCACCCCACATCCCCTTCCTCATTTCAGGATGCTCAATTGCATCCAGCACCAGGGATTAAGGGGCTCAGTGATTTATGCCTCATTTCATAGCAAAGCTCAGCAACTCTGTGCTGAGTGAGAGCCAGGACAGAGTCAGATTTCTTTTCTGGGGCTGCCAAAGAGCTACGGCAGGTCAGAGGCTGGGTGCTTGGTGTTCCCCAGCCTTGCTCAGGAAGGGAAATAAGAGAACTGACTAGTATTATCTTTCTATGCCCAACACAAGCCTTTAGCTCAACTGTAGGAAATCCAACTGGCCCTCACCAGAAAGAAGAGGAGATGGTGGTGAGTTAGGAACAGAGTTGGCCAAATGGGGTGCAGCTACAATTACCACTGGGGATAAGACCCAACTCGGACCACAACCCATTTCTGCTTCACTGAAGAATGGGTGAGGACAGTGACAATGCTCCCCCAGAGAAAGAGAAGACTAGGATTTATCTTAAATTTAGTGCAGAAAGAGAAGGTTGCCACTGTGCTTGACACAACAAAGAAACACCAGTCAGAGTTAGTGTTGTGACAAAGCACTTTCTTATCAGATAAATGGACCTTTTAAGTCCTTCATTTCACCAGGATGTCTTTCTGCCAGCTGAAATCGCTCAGGGTCAGTGTTGACTTTGACTCAAATGAGACATGTAGTTCATGGCTGTTCTGTTGCACATAACATTATATCAGAGTATTAATAACTGGAATAACTGGAATTCAGGAAGTCAGGAAATATTTCTGATTTGTGGAGAATGTTTCAAAGCTTCAAAATTTCAGGCCTGCTCTGTTTCTCTTTACATTTCCTTCCAAATTCTGTTAGGACTCACCAAGACATGAATGTCTGGGGTCCCAAGGATCTCTCTCTGGATTTTGTGACAGTGCCAGGAGCAGGAGGGCTCCAGGCTCGGCAATACAGCTTCCCCCCAGTACATCCCTTGCCCTGCTACACCACCCTCAAGACTCACTGAGGCTACCTTGGGAGGCTAAGGGAACCAAGACGGATGCTCTTCTCCCACAATACTGACTCCATACTCACAGCTTTTGGATAGAGGAAGAGGAGGCCTTATATATGAATACGTCAGAGTCTAGCTGAGGGCTAAGACCAGGCCAACTCTAAGCTTTGTGTTTTCTTCCAGGAGATGACAATGCTGGTAACAGTATCATCCTCCATCCAGCCTGCTCCCATCCGCCACCACCTTTCTCCCCCTCCCACCCTACCAAAGCCTGGAAAGGACAACCTGCGGCTCCAGCGGCTGCTGAAGAAGGCAGCCAAGAAAAATGCTGTCTTAGCTTCAGAGCAAGCCAAGCCCTTTCGGTCCTGCCTCTCACCCGTGAATGAGGCCAGCCCTGACCTAGAGCACAATGAAAGCGCTCCCCCAGCAGAGACGCCCGAAACTACAGCACCCCCCTCCACCAGCCTCCCAACCCACCTCTCCATCAAGCCTGTCACCCACCGTGTCCCTTCCCCGTTCCGGAAGAGCAAGCCTTTCACACTGAAGGTGACTGAGCAGAGGCGCATTGCCGAACACCTCAGGATCACGACCTCCCCGGCCATGCCCATGCTACACAAGCCAAGTGCTCCTGAGACTCCACAGCAGCCTGAAGGCACAGACATCCAACTTCCCTCTCCAGGCAACCCTTCCATATTTGTTTGCCCCCAGCCACCTCCTTCCAGTACACCCAGTAAAGAAAGGGCACCAGAAGTTACCTATGTCACCAAGGTACACGCTTATTTCCACAGTGTCAAGCCACCCAGGGCTAAGACACCCACATCAAACCAGACCCAAGCAACCACCAGCCATGAAGACAAAAGGCCTTCTTCTCCAGCAGCTGAAACAAGCTGCTGTGAACAATCTCCAGGGCAGACAGCCGTCCAGCTCAATGACAGCGAGGCCACGGCTCCCACAATGGAGCCTCCTCTCGTTCCTGCTGCAGAGGCAGAGCCTCCTAAGGACCCCAAGCCTGTTCCTACTGAAGAGTCCATCAAGGCCCCTTCACCAAAGCCCAGCACCTCTGATTCACACACCAATAAGCCTACAACCCATGGAAGTGACATGGAAATATCTGGATCAGAGAGAGCTCCTGAATTACCCAAGCAAGATGGTGACATCCTAATAAAACCAACACCCAGTGCTCCTTGGAGGAAAGCACACCCGCAAACAGCAACCATAGCAGAAGCTGACAGCATGGGCACCACCTCCACAGACACCAAGGCAGAACATGTCACTCAACCTCACTTGACCTGCAGCTTACAAAACACCAGCCTGCCCCTCAAAGCTGAGCCAGCACTACCATCAGTAGAAGCAGCAAAACCTCCTGGAGCCAATGCTGGTGGCTGGCATCGCCTCAGGAAGCACTTGATGGTGCAGCCAGAAGAACCCAAATTCCCAGAGCCTAAGTCAGAAAAGGTGGGACAGGAGGAAGAGAGCAAGGAAGACAGCTCTCAAGCAATCATCAGTCAAGACCATAGCCTGTTTAAATCAAGGGCCACAAGAATGTGGGATGCTATTTTATACCAGATGACAGTTAACAAAGAAAAGAAGCAGCAAGCAGAAGAGAAGAAGCTGCAGAAGGAAGAAAGCGTCTTTCTTCCCCGCCGCTTACCCATCCTTCTACATAAGCCACGCTTTGACGCTCGGAAACTGAAGGAGCTGGCTGCCAAACCCATGACAAAGATCACCACTGTGCTCGAGGTGGGCCGATTTAGACCCAAAGTAGCTGAGGAGCACACCAAGAGCTTTAACAGAACAGCATCAGGATGGTCAGTCAACTGAAGCCAGGCTGCTCCACCAGACCCACATCCTCTGGAGGTTCCTACAAGGCACCAAGCAAAAGAGCACCTATGTCTAGGTTTACTGCCTGACAGAGCCAAGCACAAGGAAAAAAATAAAATTAAATAAAACCCCTCCAAGCCAGCAGCCTCATGCTGTGAATTTAAGGGTTACTCTCCATATCTATATAAGCTTAAATGCATAACATACCACATTCAGAGGTCATGAGCCAGGAAAACAGACATGCACTTGTTTTTAAAAAGAGCCAACAAGCACTGTATGTGGTAATACAGGGAAGAGAGGGGAGCCACACAGCGAAGAGGATAAATTGCCTGTAGAAAACACTCAGTTTAGAGGAGGATGATAGAATCTGAATTTATTTTGTTGTCTTTATTTAAGGAGAGAAATCCTAGAAATAAAAGCAGTTGTAGATGAGACAACACGAAGGAATCTGCATTGCTCCATATCTCCTGTATGGATTCTTAGAAACTGAACTCAAAGTGGGTACACATCATCTCTTTAGCTTCTCCACTGATAGTACTGAGGAGGACACCTTACGCCCATTCGCTGAGAACAAGGTGGAAACTCATCCTTTCACCCAAGGCACAGACAAGGGACAGCATAAGATAACCATCCTGCTGTCACATAGCAGTTCCCCTGCCTAAAACACTATTTGATGTCCTCCTAGGTCAGGGTACTAAATTGTAGCACACACAAGACTAACTTTGTTGCAGTAATCAAGTTCTGTTATGTATTTTACAGTGCTTTTTAAAGCACGGATGGGAGTTAGTGTTTTCATTATAATCAGCAAAATTCTGCTTCATTCAGCATATGGGTGTACAGCTCTGGATTTAACAAGGTGCCGTTTTCTGGGGGTTCCTGCTGACCACATGTAGTCTCATTTCCGAGAGGCAACATCATAATAGTTGCATACCTACTGGTGCCTGATGTCCTGAAAAAAGGGGTATTTAAATCAAAATCCCCAACTCTGTCCATCCAAAGAGACAACTGTGCTTTCCAGTATTACAGTCACCCTTTGAATCTCCACCACCACCCAGCTTATGAACATGAACGCTGGAGAGCATCTATTTCTGTTTCACAAGGGACTTTGTCATTTGCTGGGCTATTCCTACACAGCTAATACAGGATTGCTGTATTTAGTCCAAATAGAAAATTTGATACACAGCTCTTTACATTCTGTTCATGTGCAGAGGATACAGAGTTGACCAAAGTGTCCCCAAGCCAAACCACAAACAGACTTACAAATAAAACCAAGAGACCCTTTTGCCTTTTTGAAGTCCTCCAATTTTGCAATGATGCTATCAGTAAAGCTCAGTTATAATCAAACCATCACTGAAGTTTTCACTTTGCTGCTGAAATCTTATGCTCTCTTTTTTAATCCCTTCCCTATTCCAAGGGAAAAAATGAGAAGGAATAATAACACAAGTATCTAAAGTTTGGATTTCTCCAGTTTTCCAGGAAAATGCTGAAAAGAGGTAGGTTGGAAATGCAGCAGTAATCACAAGTGGATGCCAGGGAAGCCTTTGCAGGATAATTCAACATGCTGCAAGAGAAGGCTATAGAGAAAGATCCACACAGCAACAGAAAATCAAAAAGAGTGCAGCTTAAAACATGTAGAACACCTAATGCAGACAAAAATGACCTCACCGCACAGTGCTAAAATAGCACCTTAGAAATGGTGCAGATAGTTGGATGCCTATGCGCAAGAATCTGCATTCCTATGATCCACAGCATTAGCATGAAGCAGAACAGCCAATATTGATTACATTTGGGAGACTAAATTAATCTGGCCCAAGAAGATGGTTTCAGAAGCAATTGGGCTTTAATCCACTTTGTCCTGCAGTGAGGACAACCATGGAGAACAAACCAGCGATGAGGAAAGGCCTATGTTTTGCATCTGCCGGGCTTCCCACCAGGCTGCATCCACAACCCAGCCCCATTGCACAGGATAGAAGATGGAGAATTGCCAGTGAGGACAGCAATGCCCACAACAGGAAGCAGAGGAAGGCCGGTCTGGTTGCATGGCTACATCCTTCCACCCAAAGAGCAATGGGTGGAGGCATACAACAGGCATGGACAGACTTGGGCACTAGAGCATTGGAGAAAACAGATGCCTGGAGGTAAGAGGAGACTTCCACCAGCGATTTTGCATTGGAAGCCATTGCAGCATGTCCCAGCGTGAGCCACCATGCTGAGCGAGGGAAGGAAAATGCCACTGGACAGACTTCAGTTGTTTTTCAATGTCAAACAGCCTCAGGCAGTTGGTAAGAGCCCAAATTGCCACTTACAGAAAGCCTCTTGCTCCGCAGCCTGCTCAGAGGTCCTGCAGCACAGGGAGGGAGGGAAAAACTGTACCTGTTCTCAAGCAACCAGAAAGCTGATAAGGTGGTGTTGAGCAAGTGACACAGGGGTGAGCCAGAAGGGTTTGGGAGCAAAAAGGCAGCCGTGAAGGAATACATCAGTAGGGAAAAGGGATGAATGTAGTTCAATGGGGTTGAGAAGAGCTGAGGAGCAGGGACTTTTCAGCACACAAAACAGCCAGCTAAAACCCCAAGAACAGAACCAAGCCAAAATCCTCCAAGCTATTACAGTAATTTTGCTATTCACAATCAAATAAACCTTCCTTGTGAATGAGCCCATAGGGCAACAGTGCTATGCAGTGGTTGTCTGTAGCACTGGGTGGATCCTAGAGGACATGCCATGACAGTTGCTGGCCTTTCAAGAGAGGATGCTGGAAAAAGAGCACTTTCCTTTGAGCTGCTTGCAGAAGCTCAGGTCGGGAAAAGCCACCTGCTGACAACTTCACAGAACTTGTTTGCTATAAAGAATTGAAGCTCAGTAGGATCCCACCTGGTGCATCAAAACAGACTTCAGGAAAAAGAAGAGGACTGATCAAAGGTGAGACCTTAAATAGGTTTCTGCAAACCACAGGCAGAGAAGCAAGTTGAGGATACAAGTTCAGTGGGTTCCTTCTTCTTTTATGTCTGAAAACATAGATTTGGGGAGGCTTGGGTTTGTATTGCTGCCCATCTCAAAGGGGTATTCAAGAGAGCTTCTCTTCTAAATGGGCACAACGAAAGGAAAAAACCCAAACAAAACAATATGCTGCAATCAGAAGCCAGCTCCTTGAGGGGAAAAAAAAAAAGGAACACAGCGCCCAGAAGAATTCAGAAACAAAAGGTGTTTTGTAGCAGACAGAGCTATTTATAAGCTTGGCTATGAAATAAAGCTTCTTTTTTATAGTAGGAAAAAAAGAGAGTGAGCTTGTTTTCACCCCAAACAACTTCCTCTCCTCTCGCGGTGCCAGATGCTGCCTGGTTGGATCCAACCAGTTACCACCTCCCTCTAGGCCATTCCTCCTTATTGCTGCAACCCTCTACTATTATCCACTCAAGATAACACCGGGATATCTATTAACACAAACACACTATGAGCATGAGATCCAAAGACCATTTCAAGAGGGCACCCAGCAACCCAGCTCTGCCTTCCCCCTTGCTACACATCAGAGGACAGTCCTTTCTGCTCTGTTAGACTACCCAGCACATTGCGTGTTTATGTCCTCCCTACTACAACCCTATTATGGACTGGCTCCAAGAGGTTACTGAAATCATTAGAAGCTTTCCCCCTGATTAATTCAGTAAATCAAGGAATTAGACCCCAGAACCATCTGAATTTCAGGAGTACATCAGCCCCCATGCTCAGTCAGAATGACCTCCAGCTATCTACTTCTCCTTGCAACATGAGAGAGCATAAGAAAAAGCAGCACATAGACTGTTCCTTTGAACTAGCAAAGGCAAAAGCATCCTCACCCAAACAGCAGTAGTTAAGGGACTTACTCTGCAGATTAAACTAACACAGGTATCCAGCTTCCTAGCAGCCTCAGAAAGTCAAAGACCAAAACAAACCCCCACTGTGTACCCACTCCCTTCCAGCTCAGAAAGTCAGGCGTTTGCCCAGAAGCAAGGCTCCAGCTGTTACCACACAGTACCTTCCAACTCCCCCAAAGTGTAACTGGCAGAAATATCCCCAGCCTCCCGCCAGAACAGCACCAGGAGTTTGTTACACAGTGCAAGGTCATACCCCACCTACCTGGCTAATGAGTTCTCCAGGCATACTATTGCTCCGCAGCATCATCTATCAACACCTTCTTGTACTGGCCATGGCCTGTTGCAACAAATTTATATTTTTTGCCAGGAGTGGACTGAACAGGAGAAAAAGAAAAAGCAGAAGTCAGCAGTTTTCTCCCTCAAATAGGCAGTCAAGATTAAATAACTGAAGCCAGAGGAGCATGTGAAATAGTTGTCTGCAATCCCAGAAGGCTTGGAGACAGCCTGCTCTGTACTCCCCTTCTTCCCCTTCCATGTAAACTCTTTACACTTGGAGAAAGTGGTCATCAGTCTGTGCAAGGCAATGCAGCAAGCACAGGTGTACAAAGGGTAGATGCAATGCCAGGCATCACCAGGGAGGGCTCGTCTAAGGCCTCCAGACCCCCATGCTGGCCTTGGTTTCACCCATGGCAACAGCCAGTTTCATTTACCACATACCAGCAGCAGTACCAGTCCAGGAACAGACAAAATACCTTCACCTTCCTCTCCCAGCCTGGACAGATTGAGCAGCAGCTGCTTGCTACATTTCAAATAGGCATTCCCACAAACGTACCAGGAGGCACAAAACCCCCAGTGTTGATACTGCTTTTGGTTCTGTTCCATTTAATTTTGCATGCTTTCTTTACTCTCAAGATTAAAAAGCATAATAAGAACAAAGCAACTTAGAATTGCTGTTCAATTTTAGCCTTGAAGGCTGAGGATCCCAACCCATGGCCTAAGAACAAGAGACCCTTCAGTATTACTGGTTATAAAATTATTTTTGCCCCAACTTCTACTAGGATTGAAGCTATAGCAGCTCACTATTAGGAAAAGCTCTTAGGTATGCAATTGCATTGATAGATGAAGGCAGCCCTTGTCCCTACAGAGCATCACCATCTTCCCAATATTTCCAAGGCAGCTAAGAGCTCTTCTCTTTTTCACAGCAGAACAAGTGCTTTCATACTTGCACAGATACCAACTCACCTTGATGTTAGTCTCAGGTTTGGGACTGCCCTTCTGTTCCCAAAGGCTTCTTTTACTCACGATGTCTCCAGCCACGATATCCTGAGAAGATGATGTTCTCATTACCCTTCACTGCTAACGCTGCTGAACATGCCTTTTTTCACGTCCCTTTCAAACCCACACATCTGACCTCCTTTTTTATTTATAATATCACATCATCTGACCTACAACAGCTGCAGCTAAAACCCATGACTGTGAAAACTTCTTCCTATTCCCAGCATATCCTATGTTTTCCTCTCTCTCCCTCTCTTCAACAAAAGCCAGGATCAGAGATCCAAGATGTTTATTTTCTTAAGTTTGTTAACTATTTAAGACATGTTAACATCAAAGCTTTTTTTTTGTGTGTGTGTGGAAGGAATTTAGCTCACATAAACACAGATTTTCAATCCATGTGCTACAGAATCAGCCTTGCTCACAATGACCAGAAAGTGAAGTTGCTAACAATACATAATACTCTCTGCCTTTTCCAATTTTACAAGATTTATCATCTTGGTACTAGATCCAACTTTGTGCTCAACAACTGGAGTTAAGTCCTAGCCTCTGCAGAAGACATACACATTTTCCACACCAGTTGAATTTATTCCCATGTCAAAGCAGAGCCTCAAACAGCATCACAGAGGCTTTCCCGGCTGTACCATTAAGGAACGATTCAGGACCCTAGCAGAGATCAAGTGAATCTCTGAGGTACAAGGCCTTGTGTGCTCATGAAGGAGATTAGATCTCTAATATCCTAATATCTCTAATTAGCCTTCAGAGCTGGTGGGCACCACCATTGAGCCGTATCAGCAGACTAATAATTTAAGTTTAACACCAGTTGTGCAGAGCCCAGCCCCTCTTCTCCTGCACAAGCAAGTCCTGTAAGTGCCATACCTTACAGGGCAGGGACTTCACGGCAGACTGAGCTGCAACCTCTCCAGTCTCCCAGAGGCTTTTGGTGCTGGCTACCATCATGCTCGTGGTGGGAAGGTCCAGAGAGGGCTGTCGGACAGGTTTTGGAGCTTTTGTGGATGTCTGGAAAATAAATGGAGAAAGATCACTTTCCCTGAAAGTGTGATTTGGTTTTTTTTTTTTTTCCCCTGTAATCGGAGGTCCTCAGGGATGAGGGGTTGTAAAAGGAGACTTTTGACTTTGGGGTCTTACTAGTTCCTGCCAGATGCTCCCACCCTTTAAGCAAGAAGCATGAGGAAACAAAGATGAGGCAGCTTGCTAAAGAAACCAACTTTATGCTGTGAAAGGAGATAGAGACAGGAGAAAGGGCTGCTCCCATCCAAGGGGACTTGTCACCTCCCAGATGGTGAGACTAAGAGGCATGGTGGGAGAGCAACACCCAGCAAAGAGGGCTCCTTGGAGCATGGGGACAGAGAGACAACACAACAACCCACCTCAATAGCCTGTGTGTACTGCTCCAGCCTGTCATCGATCTTCGACACAGGGAGGGGAGGCTGGGTCTTCTTTATGCTGTTACTGTAGAAGCAAGAAGAGGATTGAGGTGATCCCCCCGTACCATAGGCAGAAGGAAGGACTTTGAGGGCCACAGGCAGCAGGACCTTCTGGCATCCTCCGTTTGGAGGATGGGACCTGCTTTACCCCAAGGCCCACATCAACCCTAGAGATACCTTTTCTTTATTGAGCGGTTCAGTGACTCGGTTCTGTCCGTGATCTAAAATGGAAGAGAGAAGATGAAGATATTACTTTTCTCCATGGAACTCAAATGGATGGAGGGCACCTTGGCTGACCATAGTTTAAACATTTCTTTTCCCTGTTCCCTCACCCAGATTTTGGTTAGAAATACCTTACTCAGGCCTGCGTTCCCACACTGACTGTGCCATTTCCTTCTCCTTTCCAAAGCAGGTGAGCAGAATCCCAACCAAAAGCACCAGTGCACAGTAGCAGCCTAACCAGTTTCACAGACAAACCAACAACCTGCAGCTTGACTGACAAGTCAAGAGCATTTTCCCCGCTAAAGGACCAGTATCTTTCTCAGACACTGAGTTTTCTAGCCAGACACAAGACAGAAAGTGACAAGTCTGTACAGAAAAGGGGGAAAACTAAAGACACTGCCAGCCACATCTGCAGAAAAGGAGCCAAGCACAAGGAGCACAGGCATCAGTTACATCACAGCTTATCCCCACCAGAGAAGTGCACAGACAGGGCAAGTCAGCTTGTGGAGGCACCTGTGAGGCAGCCCTTCAGGTCCATCAGGAAAGACAGTTTTGCACAAGAGGCTCCTGTGCAGGAACTCTTTGGCCAAGGCAGGAAGGCAAGCAAGCACTTCACAACCACAGGATAAAGAAAAGCTGAAATGTTGCTAAACATCACAGCTCTTTCGTGCACCAGAAAACAAGAACATAGAGAGAAAATCACATTCAAGTCAAAGGGGAGGCTATTTCTTAACAGCAGCACCTACAGAGCCAAGGAGCAGCAAACAAGTAACAAGGAGCCTTCTCTCCTGCACACTGCTGCCTGTGCCATGGGAAATATCACCTACCAAGTCAGCAGATAAAAAGCCACACTAAGTGCTCATTTTAAGACACTTTCAGGATGCTGGTGTGGAATTTTAGCTAAGCAAAAGACTAGACAGTGTCACAGAGAGGATGTGCTCTTGGGCACAGCTGTTAAGCATAAGACCCATTGGAGAAGACGACAACCACCAAGAAAGAGCGCAGCTCTGGCTAACAGAGATGCATTAGGGAGATTCATTCTGCAGGGTCCTAACACAGCAGCATGATAGGTATCCCTCCAGCCAGTAGTTTCTGCTGGGCATGCTGTTCACCTGCTACCAGCTTGCTCCTTTGCTTGGTGCTGAAGGAATCCGTGCATGCCTGAGCCACGACTTCAGACATTGGGTTGCCCACCCCTCTGGGATATTGATGGGCAGGCTGGCACCTAATGGGGTATAACAGCACTTAAAAGGGGAATCAGGTAGATCCCTGTCCATGTCTCAGCTTCTCAACCACAAGTAGGCAAGATATCAATAGGAAAAAACCTTGCAAACCCTGCTGAAGAGATGCTGTGCAGGTGCAAACCAACCACGGGTCCTTCCAAAAGGTCATAAATGAGCATCAAGTTGAATACATAGGGACCTAGAAACAGGCTGTAGGTGACAGTAGATTTCAGCGTGACAGTCTAGGTGGGAACAAACTTTTCCTAAGCTATTTGGAGACCACCTCTCTCCGTTCCATAGGGCAATTTCTTGCCATGAGAGCCATGCATTTCTCTGGTCCAAAACACTTTCTAAAGGCCAGAAGAAACAACAGTTGCTCACTCAGCCAACCTCAAAGCTCAGAGCTCACAAGCAGCCTGGGACAAAAACCTTGTACAGGGCTGGTACAAGGCTTCCCTCCTGCCACCACACATCCATTTTGGCCCCCAGGCCACACTGGCCCTCCGAATCCCAAACACCCCATCCTACTGCAGCCCAACACCTGCCTTCCCCAGACATATAGCTGGCAGGGACCTCACCACCCACTGCAGATGCTCTCATCTTTCCACTGCAAGCAGTGTTTCTGCTGAGCAATCCCATGCCAAAACACTTCCTTGGTGGTCAATGTGCTCTCTTAGTGCTCTCATAAAGCACTGCTAGCTGGGGTGTAAAGAGCCTCCTTCCTTTGGAAAGATTCCAACCTCATATTTTTCCTGAGCAGCTTTATATTTGGCTTTTTGTATTGGTGAGCTCTGACATCACCATTATAAAACACAGAGGCATTATTTCTAACCTTTCCCTGGGCTAATCCTAGCAGCAGCACTTAAGCTCAGGTCAGGAAGCTATGTGTGTTTTGGTGCTGTAATGACGAAAATTTCAGCACATAAAAGGCACTAGAAGTGTTTCTCACATTTTCCCATTGGTCCCACTTTAGGGATATGCTTTGGCCACCCCCACCCCACTTTTCAAATCTAACATTAGCACATGGCCTGCATCCAAGCCCACTCTTTCTCCCCTCTCTATTTGATTTTTACAAGGCTTTTTCATAAAGAGCAAGAACCTGACAATGGCTGTGGATGGTGAAACCTTCCTCTTACAATCTATTTACTGGTTCAAGAGGAAATGCTCACATAGGCCTCCCCATACAGGAAATACTGACTAAGCAGTAAGTAACACAGATATAAATGAAAAAAAATAAAATAAAACCAATAGTAGATTAACAGGCTACCCAGGTACCTCACCATTTCCCTTACTGCTATAATCAACAGGCTTAGGGCTTAAAAAGACAAAAAGACATTCACTACAGAAACCACTTATCTGTAGCTATTGTATTTAAAAGCACTTGCACAGAACTGAGGATTTGTAGCAAATACAACAGAAGTCACGAGATACAATTCAGGACGCGTTAAAAATGGAAGTTTCGCAAGAGCATCAATGCACACAGATGCGATTGGGAAGGACAATGACACAATGCTTCAGAGATCAGGAATCCCAGTTTGTTTAAAAAACTGAAGTCATACTTTCTGAATTTATTTTAAGTAAGATAGGGAAATTCCAGTGCTTCAAGTTTTGGGGGGGGGAGTTTTGGGGAAGGGAAATTTCATTTTCTGACCAAGTTCATGCATCACCTTAAAGCACAGACATCTTTCTCAGTATTACAATATTTCCCGGAGTCCTCAATGAACTTTAGACATTTATGGTGATTGGCAAAGTACATACAGAGGGAGACAGTTACAGCCTCCAACAGCTCAAGCAGGCAAAGCAGGAGAGGAGGCTGACAGCCAAGGAAGATGAAGGAAACTGATCAAGTGATTTGTCCCAGCCTGTAGCAGGAGGGGGATAACAGGATTCACACCCTACACTACCATAAGCCCTGGGTCATCTTTCATCATTAGCTAGGTGCTCTATTGTGATAGTGGCCATCGCCTCCAGAGCAGCCCCAGGAACACAAACCTTCATGGAGCACACGGTGGTGTGGTCAGAGCACAGCTCCTCCTCTTCCAGGCTGGCAGGACTTGGGGCCTTCTTACGTTTTTCTGGTGTGTCATCTTCTTCTTCATTTCTCCTTCTCTTCTTTTCCTGAGTGCAGAAAATAAACAAGCCGGGAAGTAAGCTGGTCAAAGTGCTTACTATGCAACAAAAGTTATTTTTCCCGTTTCCCAGGCTTCCTGCATTACACTAAACAAACACGTGAGCACAGAAGTTGCTTTGAGTTCACACTATTTAATTTTGAAGCATCCAGGAAGAAACTTATGTGTTAATTTGGGGGAAAAAAAACATATCAGAGAAATTTTGCAGTTGTAAGGTTCCAAAATGATATGGAAAGAGGTCCTTGCATCAGTTAATAAAGATTTCTTACCACTATTAAGATAAGTAAATGTGAATTTCATATTTAGAGGCCACAAAGAGAGCAAGCAGCTGCCTTTAGAATGAAGGGCTAGAAAGAGTAAAAGACACAGTACAAATTCAAAAAGCACACTAGGTTCAGCAAGTCAAAAGCCATTTGCAACAGAAGATATCTGCAGCTCAGCCGTCCTAACAGACTTGCACACCACTCAAGTCCCAGCTTTGTTTCTCTTGTTTACCAGGAATTCCATCAGAAGAGCAAAGAAAGAAAACCTCAGCTGGGAGCAGTGCGAGATTTAGAGATATACCAAGTCAAAGTGCTCCAGAGTTGTGATAAAGGTTGGGAGAGAAAAAACAAGCAGTAAGACTTAGATTTGAGGTCTCCTGAAGAGCTACTCACTGCCCACAAAACCACGAGAGAAACAGTAGCACTTACTTTCTCAGTATTGCAGGGACATGACTAAACCATCACAAGTTCTGGGAGCAAACACACCACCCTCACAAGAGGGCAAAGACTGCCTGCAGTGACCCCAAGGAGGAACATAGGCAAGAGTGCCACCAACCCCAAGTTATGCCATGACAGCTTGTCTGCATGTGCTCAACACACAGCAGTGTAAGCAACAATGGTGAGACTAATTCCTGGAGAGCAACCCCCAGCCCTCCCACCAGTCCTGTGGGGAGAAGGTCAGCTCCTCCTGATCCCACCTCTTGCTCATCTCTCTCCTCTTCCTCCTGCTCTCGGATCTGTTCTTCCTCTTGGCACAGCCTCTCTTCCTCCCCAGTAGCCACATTCTCCTCCTGGATCTCCTCCGGGCTTTCCTGATCCAACTGTATCTGCTCCAGTTTGACTTCAGCTTCCCTTACACCACCGTCGTCTTCTTCATATGACTGTCTTGGAGACCTAGAGGCAGGGACGAGAGGTCAAAGAGGCAAAGCACATTGTCATGAGCCTACAGACTCCATTGAGTGCCTTGGACCTCTAGAAATCCAATTTTATCACTCCCCCAAGCCTACAACAAGCCTGAATGCTTTACACCAGGGCTCACAGTCACTTCCATGGTCCCATCCAGTTTCAGGCAACCAGATGTGACAGCAGCCACATCACACCCCTATACTTTAAATGCCCAGAACATGGCTCAACTAAGAGTTGTGGCAGAGCTGAAAGTATCTGCACCTTTCCAGCCTCACCACAGGCAAGACAAACAGGAAAACAGAGGTCAGACAGATCTGAATACCAAGTCCTGGCCTCCACTTGGACCCCAGGCAGAGAGGACACCTACCACCATGATGTGGTGCTGGCTCAATTCTCTGCTCTGCTACAGCCAAAATCCCAGGTCAGCCAGCATGCTCTGTGGTCCAGAGCACAAACACCAATCTGACACTGCCTTGCCCTGTGGTTCCCAGCACCAATTCAAGATGGAGCACCAAACACAGCCTTCCTCTCCCTTAACTCATCTTCCATGTTAACAGTCTCTTGCTGGAGGAGGATCCAACCACTGATATGTGAACATGCTTCCCGTGAGCCATCTTTTCCCTAGCTGAAGCTAAGCTGCAGGGCAAGGCTGCACAGCCCTCACGTGGGTTGGGTTTTTTTTGTTTGCAAGCCACAGTGTTTCACAGGCAATGCGATATCCACACCTCACGCTGCACCCCAGTTTTACCCACCAGAATAAATGACAACTCTACTCATGTCACTCCTGTCATAGCCCAGCAAAACAAGGGAGTCCCCAAAGCAGCCAGGGTCACCCCTTGGCTTAGGTTTAAAAAACCACAACAGAGTTTGTACAGGAGGACTCTTCCAGGTTTCTGCAGAGAGGAGACCAAGGAGTATGTTTAAGCAATCAGCTTTGCAAAAGCAGAGCAGCCCATGCCTTTGGGCATGGAGTCGGTGCAAGCACACAACCCCAGCACTCTCACTGGCTCAGAGCCACGCATCAAGATGGTTTTGCCATCTTCCTTTCCCCGGCCAGAGAATAGATTTCTCCTCCCACCCATTTCTTAGAAAATCACCTGGCTTGTGACAGCAAGGCTGGACAGCTGGCCAGTGGGCAGCTGCCAAAGTGCAAGGCTGACTCACTGCTTCTGCTTCACCAGCCAGCACCAAAATATGAAAGAAAGTTCAGGAGATACTTTTCCACCCACCTCCCTGCTGCTGGGAAGGCAGCTCACAGGACAGCCACTGTCCAGCCCTCCCAACTGACCACAGAGGGAAAAAGCTGATGCATAGGCTGGCTCGCTTGGCTGGCTCCTAATCATCCTCCCACAACAGCACTGTCACCAACAGCAAACAGGCTCTGAAGGTTTTATAGCCTGGGTAACTGGTGTCTCCTAATCAGGATACCAGCAAAGCCTCCAGCTAAAGTGCAAGCTCACATTAAAAATTCAGGTCAGCAGATATGATGCAGTCTATGGGATACCTTTCGCACCACAGCAACTTTGCATGGGAGGCAGTTAGTCTGACCCAGATCCCACCCTCTTGCATCCAGCTGATATGTGGGGGCATGTATCTCCCACCACAAAGTGGGGAACCAGAACCAAACAGAAAACATGCCCTAGCACCAAAGCCCTCAAGGAATACAGAAGCTATTTTAGCTCCATCCAAGGGAGAGCAACTATCTTCATCCCCTCAGTTATAGCTACCACCTAAACATCCTTCACATGAAAAAACAGGGTTTGCTCCATATTCAGTTAAGCAGGAGAGAGGGGAGTTGGGAAACCCCTGCCACAGCACTGCTTGTCCCAGCACAAGTCATCCCAGCCAGACACACAGCCTACCTGGGCTTGCACTGCACTTCAAGCCTGTCCTTGGGGTGAGGCAGGTAAGCAAGAAGGAAGGGAAAAGGTGCTGAAAGGATCTCCCAGAACACAGCCACCCACCAGGAAAAAGCCCACTCACAGCAAGCCCCTGGACTCTGAGCCCCTTCAGCTGTCCCTCCCAGCAAAGAGCCTGCTCTTCTACAGCCACTGCCTTTCAGGCACCACCCCTCTCTGATGGGCTTCACCTGCCACGGGTGCCACCTCCCAGGCTCAGCACCCTCCTGCCACGCTACAGAATAAACACAAGCATCACATAAAAACCCAGGGAGCAACACCTGGAGAGGATAATGCAACCCTTCCAGCATATTCCCTTTTGAAGGCCAAGAAGGGAATAGCAACAGCCTTTCCCTCTGGACAAGCTCTTTGCAAGGTGGGAGGTGGAAAAAGGGGCAGCACACCAAAAAGTAGATGGGGTTGATTTTTAATTGCTCTCACGGATGTGATAATCAGTGCCAGATGAGGTGCTTGAGCAATGCTTATAGGGTTAGAGCTGTGAAGGTACAGCTTGCAGAGCGGTTTAGCTATAGTATTTGGAAAAAAGTAAGAAAGAGGTGAGCTCTATTTATTTGTTCAGCAGTAAATATTAACCTTAGGCTTTTTTTTCAGTCTCAGGGGTAAAGAAGAGGCTGTGCCGTCACAGGGTAAAACTCCCTATAAAATCAAGCTGCCAAGAGAGCTGAGTCACAGAGTTCACATGCAGGTAGTTGATGGTGTCCAAAGGAAGTGGTTAAGGCAGGAGTTGAGTTTAGCTCAGCAAGGGGAGAGTGATGGGACACGGGGACTAAACAGCCAGCCCACAAGCACCTTTCAGGGCTCTTTGCTGCCTGTTTTCCCCTGCTGAAAGAAGAGTCAAGCACAAGGTGGGCTGGGGCCATGAGCTGCCATGAGCCAGGAAGCAGCAATAACTTAGAAGAGCTTTTTAGGCCGGCCTGGATTATGTTAGAGGCCATTTCGGCCCCTGCAGCAGCTCAGGTGGCTTAAATCCGCTGTTGTCACTCCTCCAAACTCAGGGGTCCTGGCAGGCTGCCATTGCTCAGAGTGCAGAGCTCCATCCAAACATCCCTGAAGCCTGGGGCAGTCCCTGAGCCTGTTCCTCCCCAGCAGCCCAAATGGCAGGCGGAGAGTGTCCGTCCCAGCAGTGTGGGACCTTTCCTGACCCTCCTCGGGGACAATCCTGTTGCCGGGCTCCCTCCCCTCAGTCCAGCTGTGTCCTACCCACCTCTGTTTGCGCTGCTCCAGCTTCTGGGACCAGTCACTAAACCCCTCATCTTCCTCCAGCTCTGAAGTCCCGGATGGTTTAAAATCATAGCTGAAACACAACAAGAAGGAAAATAAGGAGAGAGATGCAAAAAAACCCTAAACCTGGCCTGAAAGAGCCCCAGCCTGATAAGGTGCTTCTCTCCCTCCAGTTACTGCATCTTCTGTCCTCTGACTGCTCCCAAATCCCACTTAAAGCCTTATCCTCCATTACAGAAAAGACACTGTTGCCACATGTTGAGGAGCACCCTTGAACAAAAAGAGTCTCTCGGGACATCACTGAGAGATGGAGAGTAAGAAAGAGCAGCCCTGTGTCTCTGGCAGGAGAATCCTCCTGCCTGCCTGGTCTTTGGGTGAGCAAAAGACAAGCAGTACATCAAACCCAAAAAGTCTGTGGTATTCTTCTGCACTGGAGCTGGCCCTACCTTCTTTGGACCACAGGTGTTTCTAACTCGGTTGCTGCTTGTCCTATGCTTGTACACAGCCTCATAGAAAAGAAATCGGGAGGAACTGGCCTGAACAGATTGCTGGATGAGGAAGGCATGAAGACTCAAAAGATTAGGACACTGGCTGAAGTTCTGGTTTGGATTCTCACATTCCCCTACAGCTTTGAGCCGGTCACATGCACTTGCATGACTGGCTCCTTGCCTGTGAATACCCTACGGCCGCACGGAGCCGCAGCCTCCTGGGTGCACAGCTGCTGGCACCAGACACGGCTGGCCATCCATGGGGATTGTTGGGGTTTCTTTCCTATTTCTTTCCTTCCATTCACAAGGAGAATCGCATCCCAGCCGGGGGTCCTAGGTGGGCAGCCACGTTGCAAGCATTGGTCTGAGGAGACGACATTTTGGGGATGCAGGGCAGTCGCTTCGTCTGGGTATGGGAGTTAGGATGCGGGACACACAGATTAGTTTAAAACTCAGAGGTTCAAAATATGTAATAAAGGGGTGTGAGTTCTTTGTCTTTCTGGGCTCTTAGGAGGTGTCAGGACATGTTTAGCCTTCTCTGTAACTCTGGTGGCTTGAAATATGGGGTGTTTCTCTGAGATTCAGGAGTCTCATATTGAACGTACTGCAGGAGCTGAGGGTTTACGAAAAACATGTACCCTTGCCAGGCTCACCAGGGAGGGTAGCAGGGGTTGCAGACCAAAAAAGGCTGCTCAGCCACAAGTCTGAGCACAGCCCACTCCTGCTGCGCTTTAGCATCCCCTTAGACTGCTGAGTGAGATACAGTGTTAGTCTAGGACACCCCAGCCCAGGCTGGATTATTTTCCGCCGCATGTGTAGCAGCAGTTTGTGGATGCCCCAGGACAACAGTCAGGAAATGAGCCAGGACAGGACCACGGATCTGCTGAACCCAGGTCAGGGCTTCATGCGAGCTGCAGCACTGATGATGCTCAGGGCAGGATCACTCTGGTATTTGTGGTCCCAGCCATAAACGTGTGCTCAGGCTCTCAGAAAAGCTCCCAGGGAGCAAGGGAGAACGGCCAAAAAGCTGTTTGAAAACTGGTCACTTCCCTGTGCCCCTCTGCAAACCCGGCCCCAGGGGAAGCACTGAGCCAGCACAGCCCCATCAGCACCACCTAAGCTGATGTCCATCCCTCTGGTTCCCAAGGCTACATGTGTCTTCTCTGCAAACCTCCCCTTTTGGGGTGTTATTTCTTTTTTTTTTCTTTTTTTTTCAGTGGGGGAAGGGAGGAGAGGAACTTTGCTCTGTCCCTTTGATGCGAGGAAATGCCGAGGGTGGGTTTGCACAAACAGGAGTGACATGGATGGGATGAGTCCCAGCGCAGGAAGAGCTGAGGGAAGGAGGGCGCAGTGTTTACACAAGAGAGAGCGAAGCTTTTCAGAAGATTAATAGCCAGGGCTGACCCCAGCTGCATGAGCAAGTCCAGGTGGCTGTCAGCAGCTGCAGAAGAAACCAGGGGATGGCTGGAGAAGAAACATCCTTCCCGGTGAAGCCTGGCCCAGCAAGCTCAAGTATCGCTGAGCCAGGAGTAAAACCCCTCCTTTTAGGAGTTCTTGTCATTAAACCCTGCCGAGATGTTTAAGCACTCAATTACATTTGGGCACTGCCAACAGTCCCATGGGGTCAGCAATGAGTCGGTGCCTATGTCCACAGGACCGGAGCCTGCAAACTGGGTTATACTGGGGCTGCTGCACGCTGCTCTGTGCCCAAGGCCATTCACAGCATCTCCTGGTAAAGCAGAGACCTGAGATCTTGTCGGCTGTTTTAAAGACTTCTGAGAATTATTTTCCAGCCCCCGTGTGAAGGGGGGTTTGGAAAAGCTAACAATTATTATTACTTTCCAGTTCTCTGTTTGCTTTTAGGGCAGATTGCAGTGGGTTTGTCTGCAGAATATCACTGGGTGTATTCCACAAAAGGTTTTGAAGCTTCCTTGCAATGCTTTTAAACAACAAAAAAAAGTCCTGAATAATTTTGAAACTGAGAAAAAAAACTGATCTTTTCCTTGAAAATATATGTTTTTATAAGTAGCTTTTGCTATTCTTTCCATTAAAATGAAGCTGCTGTTTCTCTCTGACTGTAATCCCAAATCCTGCCGCCACTTTTCCATTGTATTTAATATATTTAGAAAGAGGTTGAACACATAAATAGTGGGAAGACTGGGTCTTTACGACAGACTTTTGCAACTCAAGAGTGCAGACTGGTTTTTGTGTGAGCCCCAATGCTGCACAGTACCTGGGCTGCTGAACCATGGATACAGGGAGGCTGTGTGGGATGCTGGGGACATGACTGGTCATGCTATCCCTTCTCCAGGGGTTTCCTCTCTGATAGCAGATAGCTCGGCATCTCCATAAATGCCTCCTGAGCTATTTCCATTTACAACCTGCCCCATTAAAGCATCAAGTTAACTTTAAGCCTTGGAGCTGTGAACTGCACCAGCTCAGGAGATGCTCCATGCTCCCCACTGCCGGGGCTGCATCTTCCAAGGGAGGAGCAGGGAGCCTGGCTGGGAGAGGTGATCGTGATCCATCCGGGGTTGTGCATCACATCCTCAGGCACGTGTCTGTCTTTGCATGTATCAGGAACTTCCATCAGTTTCGGTGCAGGATGAGTCACAAGCTGAAATTTAACCAGGCACTGAAATCCCTGGCAATGGGGACTCCCTGCCCGAGCTCAGCCTTGCCCAAGCTGTCCTGGTTTAAACTCTCAAGGCAGTAAAACACCCAGCCTCCAGCCAAAAAAAAAAAGAGCAAAGCAGGAATTCTGGCTTTTTCTGCCCAAACTAGAAACACATATTTGTTAGTCTGGACTAAATCCCCCAACCCAAACCTACTAGGGACCTTCCCCATCTCCCCAAACCACCCCAACCCGCCTTGTGGAAGCAGGAGAATTTTGCGTCAAGGAGAAAGCGTGTCACTGAAGGAAGGGTTTATCTGTGGGTATTTCTTACTGGTTTTCCTGTGGTGGACCCGCGCTCTCCGAGCAGGAGCTGGTGCCATTCAAGCCCTCTTCTGCCTGGGACCTCAGCTGCTTCTCTCGCTCCCGCCGCCGCCGCTCTCTGGCTGCCTCCTCCTCATCCTCCACGCTCCACTGCGCTGTCAGCCTGCCAAGACAGAAGGAAAACCCATCCTTAACACCGTCGGGCAGTGACTGCAAAACCCAGCAACACCTGCCCCCGAGGTGCCTGGGCTCCCCCCCAGCAAGCTTGGGGCTCCTGCAGAGGAGCACTCCCACCATGAGTGGTGGTCCTCAAAGCAGCATCCCCACCTCCGTCAGCACGGCTCCGCAGTGGGACTGACCGATGTGCATGGATAAGGTGAGACACGTGGAGAGGGGTGGAGGTGAGAGAGCCTTTCCCCTCCAAGGGAGACGGTGCGTATCCCTCTCCTCCTGGACAAGCCACCTTCTCATGGGCTGGAAACCCACTGGGAAGCACCATTCCTTGCAAAGCAGCTTTGCACCCCGGGGTGGGGGTTGTAAACGGTCTTGCAGTGCTGCAGGAAATCCCACAGCTCCATCTCAAACTGTGGCCCAGGGAGGGTGAGATCTGCACCCTGGGGGTGAGTTTCCTTAAGCAGCTGAGCTGCTCCTGCCTGACCAGGAGCAGAGGGAACCGTAGCAGAGGGCAGCAGTTGTGTCCCGCTCTGCCCTGCCAAGCTTCCTTCCTCCCCTGCAGAGAAGAAAAACCTGCCCTGGCTTCTCCCAGATGTCTCAGCTGCTGGATATTAACATCTCTGTCACCAGAATGGCCTCTCACATCCCTGAGGAAGCGATAAGGTGGCTGCCACATTCCTCATCCATCAGTAACATCAGTCTCCACATAAGATTGGCTCCTGCTCCACCACTGGCAGCACCAGCCAGGATGCAGCAAGAAAGAGACACGTGGTGGTGGCGGGGTCACCACTAACCCAAAGGGCCTGCAATGGGTCTGACTCATAGTACCCAGGGCTGATGGGGCAGATGCTGAAGTAGATGCTGCGGCAGTTGTTCCCTCACCCCACTCATCCCTGGCTCAGCCAGGTCCAAAGCAGACATGAAGGCTGTTTCCCCCGGCATTTGCAAACCTATTTACAGAAATGCTCTTGTGCAAGGCACGCACGTGGGAGCTGGGAAGGTGATGTCCCACCAGCAGCAGGACCCAGCCTGACCTGTGTCTCCATTCAGGCACACCCCAAGGACTGCAGTCCCTATAGGATGAAGCTGCCCAGCAGGAGATGCAGAGGGACATCAGTTCAGACTGGGGCAAAGAGCTTGTGGAAAGAAGGAAAAAAAAACAAAACCCTGCCTTAGTTGAGACTTGTTTCAGCCCAGTTTCAGTGAACGAGGGGCAGGTTTCAGCTGACCCTAGAAGTGCCACTCTGCCAGCCTGCCCGGCTTTGCCCGCAGCCTGGACTATGAACTATGCAAGAAGACCTCACTTCACCAAGGGCCTCACTAAGATGCTGTTTTTGTTTGAGGTTCAGGACAGATGAATCTTTCCTTTGCCCCCCAGCAAAGGAAAGATTAAAAAAAAAAAGGGATTGAGACATTTTGTTCAAGAAAAGATTGGCTTTTCAAATTACACGATGAACCTTGTCAGCCTTTCCAGGGGAGATTCACTCAGAGCCTATTTTATCCTGTGGCACCAGCAGGACCACTGAACTTAGCCCTGGTAGCTCCCCTTTGTGGAGTGGTCCCAGCACCACGCTGGCAGAAGGCTGGCAGTGATTCCACATCCCTGCCCTCCCAAACTCCCATCTCCCCCAAGGCCGCAGAGCCTGGATGTGGAGCCAGATGGAGAGAGGTCACCCATCCCTGCCAAGCCCACGGGGGAGCGGGGAATGAAGCAGATCCCAGACCCCACCGAGAGACCGCTCCACCGCCATGTAATAATTACTGCCTGCCTTATTTTGGGTGGGGTCTTTTCGCCAGCGGCCAATTCAGCTGCCCTTTCCCCCTCTACTCCCTGTCGCCCCTTGTCACCTTGCTCTCCCTGGGGAACAAAGCGGACCCGGACAGGAGCCTGGGATCCCCTCCTCCCTTCCCTACTTGTCCCACACTCCTATTTATTGTTTTCCCCCAGGTTCCCATAGAAACCCTTGTCTGTGGGCCTGGCAGGAAGCCACCGTGTTGTTGTGCGTTGGGGTTTTTTTAATATATAAATGAAGTCATTCATTAAACTCTGCCATGATCTCTCTCCCTTGTGTGACAGACAGCTCCAGATAGTCTCTGATTCAGAAAGGCTCTTAACCCCCGATCGCCCAGATCACCCCAGTTACGAGAAGCAAGGTCCACGACTATACCAGAACAAATTAGATTTCGATTTAATTCCTTCCCCATCTCATCCAGCTCCTCGGGAAGCCACTGCAGAGGCAGCGCCGCACCAAGCCCATGGCTTGGCCGGGGTACCCGGGGGAGCCCAGAGGGGGTCCCCTCCAAACCACGTGAGCTTTCCATGGAGCAAGAACAACATTGGTTGGCAGCCCCCTCCCTTTCCCAGTTGGATGTGACTAACTCTCTCCCCATGATCTCACCGGCTCGCTATTCTGTCCCTGCATCCTCCGAATGTGCCGAGGACAGGGCTGGGGGCGACTGTTCTGGGGAGAAGGATTTTTCTGCAAAAGCAGGGAAATTGCTTTCCCAGCTCCCTTTGCCACAGTACAAAGGGGCCTCCGCGTTGCCCGCTGCTGCGCTGGGATGCAGCCCAGACACACCGAGCCTTGCATCGGGGCTGCGATGCTGGGAGCTCCATACCTGCTCCTCTCAGGAAAAAGGGCTGCGGATAAAGCCCTCACCAAGCCCCTGCTCACCCTGGGTTCAGAAATGTCACCGCCATCCAGCAAACGCCTAAAACCAGTTTATTAGCAGATTCAGAGCTCTCTCTCACGTTCAAGCAGGCTGGCAGCGGAGCAAGGTTTAATAAGCGATGTTTCGGGGTTCAGTAGTCACACTGACAAGCAGGAGGAATAGGAGGATTCCTTTTCGACTGACCTAGCAGCACAAATATTTGTCTTCAGTGAAAAACAAACAAAAAAACTCCAAACAAATGAGAAACTAAACCTTGCCAAAGTCCTTGCGTTTGGGTCAGCTACAAGGGTTTGTTGGACCACAAATCGAATATGCCATTTTAATTTGGACGAGGCCAAGCCTTCATCAGTGTGAGGAGGGGGTCAGCTGGTAAATTGCCTTTCAAAGCAAAACGGTGGAAAGATTTAATTTCCAAAGGGTTCCATTTTCTAGAAAGAGGCCACTGTCTCTCATTTGCTCTAATTGCTCCCAATCACATTCAGTAACAAGATGTGCTCAGCCCACAGCAGTATTGCACAACCACCTTTCACATATCTAGAAATAACTACAAAGTGCTTCAGGATCAGGCTGATACCACGTACCTCTGCCTTCACCTCTGGCCAGCATTTCCCAGGTTGGTTCCAGGCTGGGGAAGTTTTGGGAAGAAGGGGACTCATAGCTGTTAGTGGGATTGAGAGCTCCCCACTTCATTTCACCCAACACAGGACAGAAAAACAGAAAGGAACAGACTTGAAGACTTGCAAGATGAGCTACAGCACGCTACACTCCTGCACCCAGCGACCTCTGGATAGAAGGGTTTGCCTGCAAGCAAGGTGAAAGGAAAGTCACCCCCTCATGCAAACATTAGGGGGATCAGAGAAGGAAGGGAGGATGAAGAGTGTGCTTTGCTGTTCTGGCAACCAGGAGCCGCAGGAAGGGCTTGCTCTGGCAAGATCTCATCATGGAGCCAGGTTGTTTCTTTTATGCAGTCGCTACACCCATGTCAGTGGTGTTCAGACGTCTTGGTTTGGGGTGAAATACTCTTTGTGGAATGGGTTTATCTCTTCCTGAGGAGACCCTGCAGGTCTAGGGAAGGGCTGAAAGCACCTCCGTTCTGCTTTGGCCCCAGAGTCACAGCTTTGCCGAGTGTCAGTGTCTGCTCTGACTGGGACTGGCTGCCCATTTCACATCCAGCTCCTGACTTCACCTCCCTCTGGACCCCCAGCCAAGGGAGGGGTTCTATTTCCATTTGCCCTACAAAACACCTCCTCCTCCCGCAGAACAACGATACAGGCTGCAGTGCTGCACGTGGTCATGGACGCCCATTCCAGACAACTCAGCGTTGCTGGAAAGGTCACGTTTCCTTTGGGCAATTCCTCACCGGCACTTGAGGAGATTACAATATTCAGGCGAGGGAAATTTCTGGCACCAGATGAGCTGTGTTTAAGGGAAACGCTGCAGACTCGAGGAGTCTTTTGCACGGCCGACGGCTCAAGGGAAGCTTTGCTGGCCCAATCCCAACCTTCAGCACTGAAGTTAATTCCAGAAAGGAAAATTAAATGCCTCCCAGAGGCTTTGGGCTTTGCAGACCTGCACCAGAAAAACCCAGGAACCCTCTAGCAGCACATTGGACATTCTTGTCTCCTGAGCTCGCCGGGGTATCGGGCCAGGACGGTGTTGACTTTGGTCGCTGCGTGTGTCGGGCCCCCTCAGAGCCAAGGGTCACTGGGGAAGAGGTTTTGGGAACAGAGTTTAGGAGGACCCAGGCGCGACCCCTGGTATGAAGGCTACTCTTTCCCAGAGGGCATACAGCCCATCAACCCAGTGCAAACTCTATTGCCATCAAGGGTAAAGCTCCTATCACCTGCAAAAGCAACAGTGTCTGCTGCCACGGAAATTATCACCCTCAAGAGATGGGGCTGCATGAACTAGAGAAGAACTGGGAAGGGTACCCTGCATCCCCCGGCAGCCATCCCGTTGGCCTCTCTGTTGAATTTGGGGGAAAAAGAGATGCCAGAAACCTGTGCAAGGGACTTTCCCATCGCAGCCTTGTCAGACACAATACTGGTGTCCTGCTGCCCATCAGGGAGAGATCCCCCAGCATACTCAGGGTAACACTCTCACTGCCATCCAGCAGCCAGCTACCAAAGTTGGCTAAGCAACATAAACCAGAATATGGCCTGGGACGGCCAACAAGTTCATCCTGCTGCCAAGCAGAGCTGCCAGGCTTTATTTCATTTGCATTTATCACCCATTTATAAAGGGCCCAGACACAACTGGCAGGGGTACTGAGATGTAGAGCTCACGCCATCACATGAAATAGAAGAGGACACCCTCAAATGGCTACAACAGAGCAAATACCTCACCCACTTGACCTTCCATCAACAAATTAATCACATATTAATCTCTTATAAACAGCATATAATGGATCTGTGTGACTGAGTCAAGTATGCTGAAATAGACAGATAGCACCTCCATTCACATTATCCAGGACAACTGGCATCAGGCCACTGCAGAAGTCATGGGTGAGGACATTTGCACACAATGCACGGTCACGTTGCCATGGCTCAGTTTCTCTCCATCCCTGCAAACCACATATGCCCTGGCTCAAAGCAGTGTCCCAGGGGATGCCTCATACTGTGAGCACTGGTGTTAGGCATTAGTGTTTAGCATATCAGCCCTTTGCAAAGCTCCCTCTAAGACCCAGGCTTACCTCCACGTATCAAGACACCTTCAGAAACCTATCCCTAAGCCCAAGGGCTTGTCCAAGGTGACCATGAAGCCAGGAAGATGTAGGGAATGGAGTAGAAGTCCAGCTGGTATCCCAACCCTCTGATTAGCACTCTGCCAAGAGGTTGACACCAGTGAGATGTGCTGGTAAAGTGTCTACAGCATGGCCATCACCGAGTCAGACAAGCAGGCAACAGTTATGCTTCTTGATGGATGGGTTTCTGTGACTTAAGAGTAATGTGGCTTGAAAGCAAAGACTACAGCCAGGTAATCAGCCTACTGAATAAGGAAGGGGGTTTGGATAGCAGTACAATACAGAAAGACTGAGAAAAGAAATAAAATCAAAAATTATTATGTCACAGCCTGGAGTTTATTGCAGCCTAGTCTCGGGGGAGGTAGTTATCCTAACTCTGAAAGATCGGCTTGTCAGTCAAAGGCAGCCAGAGATGCTGCACAAGCCTCTCCCTCCCTTACATTCATGTAATTCCTCAGCTGCATTGCTCCGTTCAGAGTCCAGGCTACAGAGTTTGAACAAGAAGGGGGGCAGGGGGGAGAGGGAAAAAATGCGTCTATATGCTTCACCCTCAGCCTTCTTCTCATACCAAGCTTCCCCACCCCACCCATAGCTGCACCATCTCAGCCACGTCTCCCTGTTCCCCCCATAAATCATGGCTCGCCTTCAAGATGCAAACAGCAGGGTAGAGCTGCTTCACACCCAGGGGCAGCAGCAGAGCCTGTCCCCACCAACCCCTGGAGCTGGGGGGGTGCAGAAAGGCGTCACGCACGGGGCGATAAGGACATGCCAAGGCATCTGAACAGAATATGATACGGCCCAAACTTTCATCGAGCAAGAATGGAAGAAAAACCACAGGCAGCACAGCAGAGACTTTCTTTTTTAAATGCAACTCTTCTTTTTTAAATGAATCTTGGGTTTTCTCCACAAAAGCACATCCCATTTCTGCCCAAAGAAGGATGTGCAGATGTGCAGCCATGCATCCACACATGCCAGGTATAAAAGTCTGCCTGGTTTAGCCTTCATTAAATTCCCTGCACTATGGCGTGACATGCAGGGAAAGCCCCGAGCTGGTCATTTACAGCTTCCCTGAGCAAAACAAAAGACATATGAGAAAACTGGTGGCAAATGACAGGAGCAGACCTTAAAGGAGGGAGGCAGGCAGGGTTGGTCCTTCAGCACGAGCCTCACCTGTCCCCGCCTGCCTCATGCAGGGCAGCAGCTCCAGAAAGGCACATGGGATGCTTTGTGTTTCCAGATGCTGTGGGTGATGCACAGGCCACTCGTAGAGGCATGAGGCAGCTGGTAGGAACGACTGCTTCTTTTTATTATTATTGGTTTTAATCATGGCAGACAGAATCCCAACGCATCCCTTACAAGATGATGGATTGCACCCCCAGGACCGTGGGTCCTTAGCACACAGATAGGCTGGTGTGGTAATGTATTAACATCACCGGTCAGGAATTTGGCAGGGGGGAGGAAAGGGCTGGAGTTCGAGCCCTCCCAGAACTCCACGGTATTCAGTAGGTGTGAGAAATGGGTGCCGCATACGACCTCGAACCGCGGCCCTTTCTCACGGTCTCTCCATCTCAGACCCAAGGTTGAAGAAATCAGAGGGTTTTTTCTAAAGAGCAGGAAGTCTGGTCTCTGTTTTTGCAAGGGAGAAGCACGCCAGAAGAGAAAATAAGACTTATCAGAGAGGTTCAGACTAGTTTACCCAACGTGTTTTTTTTATTATTTTATTTTTCCCCCTCTCTCAGAGGGAAGTAAGCCCCCATAGCCTTCCTGCCTTGGCTACAGACAGCTAGCATCCTCCTCGATACACTCAGGTTGGAAAACAAGTCTGAGTCCAGGGAGGTGAGCTATAGCCTTACCCCTGCTTCAAGCCTGGGATTTAGAGTGAGATTCCTACCAAGTATGCTGCTTTTTATAGTACCACTGGCTTGGCCACCAGTCCTTCATTTTGCAGCCCTCGGGGTGACGCAGACCCCCCCAACCCCTGCAGCCCCAGGCAGCAGGAGGCAGTTTGCTGCCCGAGCACGGGCAGGAGGCAGCAGGGAGGCCGTGGGAATGTGCTGCTCCACTCCCTGGGAGAGTTGAGGCTCTCTTCGTTTATGGCCATCGCTGGTGAGTTGCACTGTAGCAGGAACTGGAGTCAGCAGCAAGCCCTCAGCCCCCGCTGTGCTAAGGCAGCATGTCTTCTTGAGAAAAAACAGTCTTTTGCCCCAAAATACTGATTGCAACTCCCATGCAATCAAACAAGTCAAGTCATACCAATGGTGGGGAAAAAAGACTGTCTGGAAGTTTAAAATTTGTTCTCACACACCATCCCAGCTGCAAAGTCTCAGACCCCAGCGTCCCCAACAAATGTCCCTTCCAGCTGAACCATGCTCAGACATGTGCAGTGGTCCTTCTCCACCTCACCAGAGGATGTGAATAACTTGCAGCTGCAGCCCTGAGGGGCTCAGAGGCTCACTACAGCTCCCCAAAATTTCCATGGGCTCAAGTTCAGGCCCTAAGTATCCAACTGCCTGAGAACAGGTAGAAGTCTGAGACAAGCAAGGCTAAAAGCAAACAAAAACCATCAGCTGGCTTCTGGGAAAAAAGTGGTAGGTGGAGTCCTCCTGATGAAACAAGTCCCACAGCTGGGAAAATCCGGGAACCGATCCACATGGTATTCAAAGGGGATGGATGAGCTGCTGCCACTGGAGAAAGAAGGATGAGCTGCCCTCCTTTGGGTGAAAGCAGAGGGTGGGCATCCCACAAGGCAACCAGGGATGGAGTGCCTACCCCCACCCTGCCCCACAGCTCAGCTGGTCTGCAAAGCCCCAGGTCCCTCCTGGCTTGCAAAACATGGTGACATAGTTCTGCAAGCAGCTGCTACCACCGAGCCACGCTGGGATGTGGAAAGCCCCCAGACATGCCCTGCCAAGGGATCAGTTGGGCCCAAAGAGTTCTCCCAGCTGCTCCTCCCCACCAGCAGCGTCTGGTCACCTCTCCCTTCCCATCCACCCTCTGCTCATAGGACTCGCAAAGGTGCCCATCAGTTCTGCCCTAGCAATGGGACACAGAGGGATTAAAAAAAAGAAAGAAAAAGACGACTAATACAAAATAGGAGGATTCAGGAAGGGGAGCTCCATGGTGAGTAAGCCCAGCAGGGACCATAGGCTCCTCTTGACAGGTTGAGGCAGCGCTGTATGAACTGCACCAATGAAGGCCCTGTGTCCCTTGTTGTCCCCGTGCCAGCATCCCTCCCTCCTCTCTCCACACAGCAGCACTACTACTGCCTCATTCCTGCACGTTTATTTTCCCTGCATCCCCCTAAAGAGCTGCCCCACTTCACAGCAAGCTTTCCTCACTCCCCATACCTGTCCAACCCAGGGAGGTGGAGTAAAGAGATGCTACAATAACCCTTGGAGGCAGTAACCGCTATCTCCCAGGCAACAAACCATGCCCATACCATGTCCTGGCATCAAGCACCCCCCCAGAAGAGGTCCTGCCCCTTCAAGGTGCTATCCAGCCCTTCCAGATGCTTCAAGCTTCTTGTTCCCAGCTCAGCACTCAGGAGGTCAAGGCAGAACTATTGGAGTAGCATCTTCCCCTCTGAGACACATCCTGGCAAGCTCCAAGGAACACCACATGCGGGCGGGAAGGAAGGCATCCCGCAGAGGTGGGCAAAGCCCCCGCATCCCCATCAAACTAAATACTACACTCGTGATATACACTAAAATACAAGGAGTTTGGGGAATTTTAAAGCTACCTCTAATGGTGGGGGACTCTAAGTATTGCCAGGGCATTGCAGCAGCATGTTGCAGGGAGAAAGAAGGGGCCATGCAGCCACCTTGCAGGTACCAGGGCCATGAGTGCTGGCATCAGCTGGAAGGGGAAAGTATGTCATCATGTACAGTGGGCCAAGACAAAGAGGCATGCAAGCATGATCTCAGATCTCACAGTTTGGCTTCCCATGTTAATGACTCCACACAAGATAAAGAAGCAAAAGTCCCATCCCACAGAGGAAATAATTAGCTTTATCACCCAATCTAATTTTCTGATTCATTTTCTTCCCTTGAGCTTTTTCCATCCTCTGGATTCAGTCCCCCTTCCCCACAGCATTATTTGCAGTTCAGACTCTATGGCGTTGCAAAAACATGTAATTATAGACACTCATTTATTTGTTGCCTGTACAGCAGCCAATGCTTTGGAGCCCCTGTTCTGGGCCAAATTCCCTGTTGTGCTAGGAAGCGTGCAAGCACGGTGCAAGAAATCTGTCCTTTCTCCCCAAGAACAGATCACAGCTTGCTTCCTAATGACACCCAGGATTCACCCACATGCTGGATAAAAACAAAACCAAGCTAGATGAGAGCAGCAGCTCTTCTAATGCACATCCATCCGTGCTCACGCTTCACCCCACAGCTGCACACCCCAGGCAGGCACCAACAGCCCGGCTACGGGAGGTGACCACAGCAAGCCACTGTGGCACTTAGTGGGAGCGGTGTCAACCGAGAGGCCCAATAATCCGGTTTCGAGGAGCGGCACAGCTGATTTACAGAGAAGCTGATTTGTGAGCTAATTAAACAGCCATATTCTTTTGTGAAACACTCAAAGCTCAATAAACAGAGAGAGAGAGTAAAATTCCAGCAGGGGCAGATAACGAACTGAATGAACCAACATGACAGGCGCTGGATCCCTATCTTATTTATAGGAATTCATTAGAAGGATAAGGAAAAATAGACCACGATAACAAGACATAGTGGCTCATGTTTGGAGAGGACTTGAAAAAATACCAAGTCTTGCGGGCGTGTGAGGGATCATCACTGTTAAGGTGCTACAAAGGAAGAAATCTTTCCCCAGGGGTACCCCGATAGAGAGACTATGCAGGGTGGACGAGGGGAGTGCCGGGGCAGCAGGGCAAAGGAAGGGAGGTAGATAACCCTGCCATTGCTCATTCTTCCCTATGCCCTTCCCAGGTAATTACTCAGCCACTGGTGCTCTGCATCAATGGCATAACCCTGGGCTCTTTTCAGCCTCCAACCTTTCATATGTAAATGGCACACTCCTGCAAAGCCACCCAGCCCACAAGGAACAAGGAGGGCTCCTCTTTCCAGCCCACCTCCAGGCTCATCCCAAGGTGTTGACCCAGAACTTCAGTTTGTGGTGGCTCTGACATGGCTCACTGCTCTCGAGCACACCAGCATCCCAAAACCCGGCGTGTGCTAAACCTGTCAGCACAGTCCATGGAAAAGCCATTTCATACAACTTTGGCTCCTGGGACTGATGTGCGGGTGATGGCAGTCAAGCACTCCTGCTTCGCACATGGGCATGGGCAACTTTGTCTGAAATGCTGGCATTTTGTTTCAAGCACAAGGCCAGATGCTTAAGCATTGGGATTCAGCTCCTCAAATCCACAAGACTTACACTGGTTTCAGCTCAGGACCCCTTAACCCAGCTGTAGGACAGCCTGGCAAGCAGCTACCTCGGCTGAGCGACACTGAGAGAAGGTAATTCCTGCTGATGCTCTGCAGCAAAAGCAGCCAGGTAAATCTTGGCATCACACTGAAATCCCTGGTGTTCACAAATATGCCTCTGAGCAGGTGTTTTCACTCTTGTGCTCCAGGTCACCTATAGACATGGGCACAGCAGCAGAGCTTAGGACCTACGCAGCATAACCACTCTGCCTGCAGTCACCTTGGGACAGATAAAAGCAGAGCACAGCAATCTTGACAGCAATATATCTTTAAGCCAGGAGCCTCAAGCCATTCACCGTCTGAAGGAGCTTGTGCCTGCACCCAGGCTGGCAGGCTTGCAGAGCCAGTCCCATGGTCCGGCTTAGGAGGGAAGCTGCTCTGGGAGAAAACACAATGGCAAAACAGGCTGTGCTGTGCATGGAGCAGATCCTGCCTATTCTCCTGCTGATTCCTGTGACGATTAGTGGGGTTATTTGGGTGTAAACCATGGGTGAAATCCCTCACACATCTTCTTCACGCCCCACCTCCCTCCTCATCTGTAAGAAGGCTGGAAAACACAGCCACAAAGCCAAACCTCAGCAGCCAGACTACGTGTAATAACCCCGCACAGGCCAAATGTCATCCCAGCATTCCTCTGGTAAAAGCCCCTGTGAGTCTCTAGGGCACCAAAAGTCCCTAACCACAGCAGGAGGAACTCCGAGATACCATTAAGGACAGGAAAACACCTCTGGTTTGGGCTGTGCCAAGGACAGCTCTTTGGACACCCTTTTTCTGTGTATGAGGCACATGCATCTCCCCCTCCATCCGCCATCCTGCAAAATAAGTTGCCACACAGCTGAGCACAGGTGATTCCCACTCCGGTTCATTTGCCTGGCCCTCCTCAGAACCAGCTGACCCCAAATTTGAGCCCAGTCTTGCCTGCTGCACACCCACACAGAGGTTTCCATACCCCTTGTCAGCTCCTGACCAAGCCCTGTTCTGAAACAGGTATCTGTAATCAGGATCCCAGTCCCTCTGTGTGAGACCAGGGTAAGAATGCAATGGGCCAAACAGGAGGTGAACAGGGAGGAGTCAGCTTCTCCTGCCCGCTTGCCATCCCAAGGGTCCATACAACCAGGGAGTACTTTTTTGCCAACTGCCCTGGGTCCAGAACACGCCCCAGGAGAAGGTGGGAGGGACTGGGTGGTTGTAGGAGGCAGTTTCCCTTCCAAGGCAAGAAACTCATTCAAGGGGTGAGGTTTAGAGGCTGTTTTACCAGCCAGGGAAATCCCAACCTGACTGGAAAGCACCTGTCCAAATAAAACCCATGGGCCCACCTTGAGAGCTTCTACATCCCAGCTGGAGACCAGCAGGCACAAGGGAGCCAAGAGGTGCCCAAGGCATGGGATGCGAGTCCAGCACTCCCTAATTCCATCTCTCACCCATCCAGCTGCTCAATTAAATACGAAGAGGTGAGGAGTGTGTCTCTTCTGCCTGGTCAGAACCATCAGCATGGCACAGAACAAGCTGTCCCGGCATCGGCAGCCAGAGGAGGGTCCCAGAGACCCATAGAGGAAAGCAGCATTTCCAGCCCCCAGCTGAAAAGCGATATTCCTAGCCCTCAGGGAACAAACAGAGTGACCACATGGAAGGGAATCCCAGCGCCAGCAGACAATGTAGCCGTCCTCCCTGGCTCAGCTCTGGCTGACAAACGGGAATAAACCCAACTGAACCATCCACCTCCCTGCCCTGGCAATTATACTCCAAGAGAAAGGTTCAAAGCACTATTGCAATTAATTAAATCAAAAGAGCCGTGTCAGCTTGCAGCCTTGGGAGGATCTGGCCCTTTATAGATCCCTGAATTGAAAATGCACATCACAGCATGCTAAGAGTGCATTTCCTATGGAAAAAAATCCTTTTTCTAGGCAGAAGCCTTCAGCGCTCAGGGGACACAAAAAGACACCCACTGAGACATCGCTTGCATAGAGAGGGGAGAGAAACCAGCAGGCTCAGGTGAGTGTCACAGTACAGTTGTGCTCAGTTATTTCAGTTGTGTGCTCCTGGAAAAGCCATCAGTAAGTTCCAATCTGCTTTTCTCATATTGCTTTCGGGGAGGAGGGGGGGGGAAGCATCTATTTTTCCTTCCTTCCAACGCATCGCGTCTGCTGGAAAACCAGGGCGAGGAAGAAATTCAGCTGATTTAAAGGGGCAGGAAGATGGTCGATCGGGAATAAATCTCCTTTCTTCCCCCCACCCCCGGTACCCCCCAGCCCCGACCCCTGCGGGCAGCGGGCAGGCGGAGAGCCGGCTCCCCCCGCCGCCGCGGGCAGGTGGGCTCTCACCTGATGAGATTCTGCAGGCCCTGCTTGCTGGAGTTCCTCCTCAGGATCGCGCTGGTCATGGTGGCCAGTGCCGAGTGGCGGGCAGGGTCCCGGCTGCCGCCCCCTTCCCCAGCGCCGCAGGCAGCTGCCCGCCCGCCCGGCGCTGCGCGCTCCCGCGGCCCCCCTCTCCGCCTTCAGGAAGTTCTGCAGCTGGTTTCCTTTTGTTTCTGCTAGCCCCCCCCTTGCTCCACACCCCCGGCTTGTCTCCTCCACCTCTACCTCCTCTTCCTCCTCCTCCTCCTCCTCCACCTCCGCCTGGTGGAAGTGTCACGGGAGAATCTCTGGGAGCGCAGCCGGCGGTGGGTCCCGCAGCACAAAGCGAGGGGGGCTTCTCCCTCACCCTCCTCTGCTTTAACCCTCTTCTCTCCCTCCTTCATCTTCTCCAGCCCCCTCCTCCTTCCCTTATTCGATCCGTCCCCTCTATATTTCCCCCCCCTCCCCCCCCCCC
>NW_015091240.1:2626009-2700278 GCF_001431845.1 Calidris pugnax
ACAAAGAAACTTGGGAGCAGAAACCCAGGTTGAAAACGTGCGCTCAGCGGGCTGTAAATCACTGCTGGTCCATTCACAGCAGAAGTCTTCTGCGAAGGGATCACCTCCAGATGATCCCCGAACACACGGAGGTGAACCGAGAGCCAGATTAATGCGAGAGGGGCTTTGTGTTGGGAAGCGACGCACCGGAGAAAAACGTTCTCCTGGGATGGAGATAGCAGCTGGGTTCTGGGGGAGCCACCGGGCTGCAGCCCCGGACAGGCGAGCAGCACACAGCCTGCTTCTGCTCTCAAACCTCCCCCTCACCTGCTCAAGGGACCAACTCTCCCGTGCCTCAGTTTCCCCAGCCATCAAATTGGGCAAGAGCAAAAAAATCTGGCTTGCCTTCATGAAACACTGATATTTCAAATTAAAGAAATGCATGAGCGTTTGATGAAGGGCTAACAACATTGCCACCTGCTAAAACAAAATGCCCATCTGCCATGCATTCAGACAAGTACTCTTCATGTTTTCTTGCAAGAAAGAGAAAAAAGTCTTTTTCTCTAACCACATCTCCTGATCCGTGTGTGCCTTTTTTGGGGAAGAGATCTGCTATATGTGAGGAGTTATGATGGGACCACCCTACTGAGACCCTCGCCATCCTTCTGCTGTCAGTCCCTCATCTCATTTACACATTTCCTTTCAATCACTTCTGCAGAAGTGTTTCTTGCCACCTGGTAAGCTGAAATAGGGAAGTTGCCCATAAATACACACAAATCTCAATAAAAAGGAAGTGCTTTAAAGCCAGATCAGAAGGAAGTGCCTGCCCTACTCCCACTGTCTCTTCATTTCAAAACACTTTATTTTTTTTCTGCAGATATTTACTAAGCATCCCCTAGGTGATCAGGAACAACAAAAAACCACTAAACACAGACATTGATGCTGGCCTCAGTCTGTGGGCTTCTCAGATGTTGTCATACTGCATTTTTTTCTTTCTAAATTTGATGAGAAGATGCAAGAGATCCACCACAAAAGGTCTCGGTTGCTCAAAAAGAGCCTGTCCTAGCCCTGCAAGTACTTACAGGAGTAATTAGGTTTAAGCACATGAACACTCCCATTGACTTCACCACAATTGCCCACAGAGTTGAAATGAACTATGCACCTACAGGGTTTTCTTTCTGGAGAGAATCGGTCCAAACCTGTCAGTGACTCCAATGGTCTGAGCACACCAAGGATGCAAGAAGGAGGAGCCCCAGCTGGCAGCTATGGGCCAGAAACAACCGGGGGCTGAATGGACTCACAGCAGCACTCTTATTTCAGGCAGAGATGCCGGACGATCCACAGGGAGCTGAGGAGGGGCAGGGAGGAATGCAGCTGCTGTCACCAGAAGGCAGGAGCTTGCTGGGTGTGGGGAGAGGAAGAGGTGGTGGCACTCCACTACCTACTGAAGGCAAGATCCTCTGCATAAAGAGGCAGGGGGAGAAGCTGTTCATTCCCCCAGCAAGAGAGCCTTGCCTTGACACCAGTTTGTCTCCTGGAGGATGCCAGGGTGAGCTCCTCCTCTTGCATGCACTTGGCAGACTTCCACACCAGGACTGGCTACCTCTCAGAGACAGGCACCTTCAAGGAACAGGGTGGATAAAAACCCTGCTGGGTGATGAAATCCAGGACCAGAGAGAGGCCACAACAGTAGTTTTTACTTGTCTGAGGTGCTAAGATAATTTGGAAACACCAGAAGTGAAGCAGCGAGGAAAGGAGTCCCTACATTGTAACAGGCTGAGCTCTGCATTGCTTCTGGAGAGAAAAATTCCCAGTATTAAACTCCATCTGGAAAATCTTCCTGCCTTCACAAGGTGGCTGTGCTACTCAACCTCTGGGGAAGGTTTCCTCCCCTTCTCCCTGCCTTTCCTCTTAAAGACAGAGAGCAGATACAATCAGAAAACGTATCCTTCCTCCTGCATCAGCAGGGTCCTGCAGGACCACAGTGAGGAGACAGCAGAGCAGGACCCTCTTTCTAAACTCACAGCTTGCAAGGAGGAGACAACTGTGCACCCTCAGGGGCACGTTGACAGAGTTACTATCCCCGTTTCTGTGGAGCAGAGAGCTTTTAAACCCACTATTCAAAAGCACAAAGGCTGGGCCTGAGGGACCACAGAGAAAGAGCGGTGCTGGAGAAATCTGGAGAAATCCCACACCATCACTCCACAGAATAGACGTGCCTTCTGTCCCCTCTCCTCCCTTGCTTGCTGCCGGGCCCAGGTGCATCAGTCTGACTCACACCACGTATCCAAGAACAGTAAGGTCAGCATCAGTCCCACGGCTGCTTGTATCCTTTCACAGAAACAAACCTCCTGGTCCCACCAGGAAGCAGGTAGGAGTACAGCGGACACAGGAAGAAAAACAAAAAATCTGTTATTTTTTGGCAGAGTTTAAGCTAGAAGAACCACCATAAATCCCTGCAGCAAAGCCACACCCTGCTACAGGAGCAGAGGTGCCCAAAGCACCCAGGAGCACGCTGCAGGGCACCAGAGAGCTTCCCAGAGCAATTCCCAGCAGCAGGGGAAGCAGAGAAGGTGAGACCCCGGGAGGGAGTGGGTCTGGCTCCATTGCTGCAGGAAGGAGGGCGGGAGTCCCAGAGAGATAGGGCCGCACCAGTTCCCGTTAATTACACAATCACTCTGCTATGTAGGACTAGTTGCAAAATCAGTTGGAGGCTAACACATATGGTCTAGGAAAAAAAGAAAAAAAAAAAAAAAGAAAAAGACTCTGGTCCTGCTAGCAAAGAAATGCAGCCCAAGCAATCTTCTCCAATACTGCTGGGATGCAAAGCACTGTCAGCATAAGCCCCAACATACAGTCGCTTCGAGGGCCAGTCCTTTATAGGTTCCATCAGCTGCCAAGTGTGGTTTCCAGAGGTCTGTGCCTCCATGTCAGTGGTGGGATCCCACCCAGAGAAGATGTTCTTGCAGGAACAGCTTCACCTCTCAGCAAGGACTAAGGAGTCCTGTCTCAGCCAAAGACCCTGCACTGCTACCAGCAGCCCTCCTAAGACAATGGAGTAGATAGTGGTCTCTCCATTTTGCCTTCTAAGTGATGCATCCTTCCCTCTGCTCTCCCAGACCTCTCTCCCTATCTTGACACCTCCCCAACCTCTATTCACCGTGCATGTGCAACCCCTACTTTGAAACCAGCCTGGCAGACATCAGCACTTGTCCAGCCCCCTGGGAGCCCCAGTTCAGCGAGAAGGGCACACCAGTTGGTATCTCAGCTGTGTAGATGGTGTGGTTTACACATTAGCCTGATGGATAGGGTTTGCCCATCTCACCTTCATCCCTAATTCCCAATTAGTTCAGCCCATCTTGCTCTGCCGGCACTCACTTTTGGGCAGCCAAATACAGAGGCCAAAACAGGCAGCGAGAGATAATCCCAAGGAAACGGGGTGTCTAGCAGCCAAAAGCAGCACATTGTCTCCTTCACACCAGAACAGCTCGTTACAAGCTCCAGAAGCGTGCTGTCGGGAGGGCAGACAATTTCATCAGTGCAATACGCTCAGGGTTCAGGGGTAGGAGTCCAGTCCCAGTGCTGCTCCCCAGCAAGCCTTCCTCTGCCCTGGCCATGAGTCAGGAGGGGACGTTCCCAAGCCAACACATGACCCCACGGGGGCTCGGGGAGGGGGTGCTGTAGGCGGGAGCTGTCTTGGCTCAGAGCTTTTGCCTGGCCCACGCACTCAGCGCCATGAAGAACACGTATAACTGTGGGCTGGGTCCAAAGAGTCAACAAACACCGTGTCTGAAGTACTTGGCTCAGGATCAATGATGACTTTCTTCCTATGACATCCAAAGAGGCAGAAATGAGAGGGAGAGGGAGCCAGGAGCATCCCTCTTCCTCTACCCCACTGCTACCTCTCACCCTCACACAGAGCAGAGGAGAGGCTCTCCCTGTGGGGCACTTAATGCATGCATCCATAAACCTAAAATCCTAAAAGTTTGCTTCATCTCCCAGTGAGAGGGGAGAAGCAAGCTGACAAGCCTTGTAAGAGAAGATGCTTTCGCTCCAGGGGTGACACAGAACAAAGGATGAGGGGAACCAAGGGAGAAGGAATCAAAAGGAACATCTGAAAGCTGGACTTAGGAAGGGGGGAGGGAAGCAAAGAGAGGTGGTGTAAGCATTAACCAGGCAGCCCAGCATGGTTAAAAGAGATCAGAGCCCCTGTTGCACTAGGTGCTGTGCAAACAAGGAGATACTCCCTCAGCCACTGCGTCAGCACTGGGGTTTTACAGCAGAGCCAAGTGACTCAAGCAAGCCCTAGAGAGGTGCAGCTGGTCCAGCATGAGCCCACCATATCTATATGTTAGGTTAAATCAACAAAGCCATTGGGAAAGAGACAGGAAGACAAAACAATGGCTTCAGATAAGACACTACCAGCCCACACAGGAGGGTCATTAAAGGACGAGAACTGAGGAGACTGGCTCCATTTCTTTGGGATCCATCTCCACCCCAGGGCCAAGAAGCAGGACAAAGGACTCCAGCCAGAATGAGTAAGCCAAAGGCAACTGCTGCCAAGAGGTTGTCCCCCCACCATCAGACACTGTAGGAAATATCTAAAAAAGGCCTTCTTACGGCATCACATTGCCCTGTCATTAGGCTTTGCTCACTGAGGTTTGGAAAGCTGCTGAATGAATTTGAACTTTGAATGTCCATTTAAAATAAATGGAGTGGCCTTTGCTTTGGCTAGGTGGATTAAATGAACGCTGGACAGCTGAAGACACCTTCAGACATCTCCCACATTTAGCAACCTGTAATAGAGACACCACCTTCTTTCACCAAGTGGCATCTGTGTGATGTGTTTTAGTATAACCCAAAGCCCTGCAACACATTTAGTTGATAGGTTTGTAGGATAGTACTGCTGTGTGAGTAAAGCCCTGTGCCCAAGCCATGCTGCTCAGCTGACCAGCACAGCACAGATTTCAAGAAGTGAAATACAGCTTCTGCCGGATATAAACTTATTAGCTCGGCTACAGCTGGCTCAAGACTCCGATGTAGCTCTGCATTGTGCAACACAAGCAGTTTTAGCAATGATTAATCCCCGCCTCACACTGCTGGGCTGATTATTCCAGCTGGGGTCAAGGTAGACTAATGGATAAGAGGAAATCTCCAAGCATCATCTGACAGTTCCTGCTTCCAAACTATGCCTTCACTTCAAGCTGCGCCTTGTCCTGAAGAAAGGCATCTAATCTCAGTTTGCCAATATCCACCCATGCCTCCTTCACCAAGCTGGGCAAAAGATGGGAGCTGCTGTGAAAGGGCAGGCAAAAGTATTGTCATGCATCCAAAAAGCCTGAAGACCAACACATGCTTCCATCAAGGGGGAAGATAGTCATTAATGCTCCAAAGTGAGGCCCAAGAAACAGTTAAGATGAGCACAAGAGGCAGGTAAGGCTGTATGCAGGAAGATGGGCATACAGAAGCAGCAGAAGGGACAAATGCTTCCTTCCAAGGAAGGAAAAGCTCCACCAGAGCAGGGCTACACAGCCTGTATATTAGATTAGTCTGTCCTTGAGGACAGCTCAGCTCAGACACGCTGCTGTCAGCTCCTGTTACATGAACCTAAGAGGCAACTGCAAGGAGGTACTTATTTTAAGAGGAAATAATTATTGCTGTCAACTTTATTGGGGGAGAACTTTGCCCCTTCTAAACAGCTGGCAGTTGTGATTGTTTGGGTTCTGTCAATAGTTCAGGATTTGTCAATGCTAATGGCTCCAGAGCAAGCTTTCACTGAAAAGGAAACTGCTTTTGCAGCAGAAAATCACATACATGCACAAGCACAGAAGAAGAGATCATATTTTCCAAACCGCCTGGCAAGGGCTTGATAAAAGGCATTGCACACACTGTCTATTTAACTGCAGCAAGCCACAGATACCTATAGCTGGGAGAGAGGCTTATTGGGAAATGCAGAATAAATCCCTAGCAAAAGATCTATT
This sequence comes from Calidris pugnax, assembly GCF_001431845.1. NCBI lineage: Eukaryota > Metazoa > Chordata > Aves > Charadriiformes > Scolopacidae > Calidris > Calidris pugnax. The sequence goes on from NW_015091240.1 coordinate 2,631,970, forward strand.
TTCAAAATGAGCATGTAAGCGAAAGAACCAAAGACCTCCAGCTGATGCAAACTGGCACAGCCCTACGGCAGACTGTGGGATAGTGCTGATGTACATGAGCGAAAGCATTTGGGCCTACACATCTGTGCAATAGCAGGAGAAATCCAAATTAACTGAGCTCCAAATAACCGAGTCTTGCACATCTCAGACCAGTTGCTCCCAGGTGGCTCCAAGTTTTCAAACAACGGGGTGTAAATCACCAGTCAAGCTAATAATAGAAGTCCACTGACTGCCATTTACTTTCATTAATAAATCCAGCTGGCTTTGCTCATCTATTTTCCCCTTTACCTGTGTATTCCCTTGACAGTTATCAGACACACCGGGCTGGTATGAACCACCACTGCTCCTTTGAGATCAGCTCCTGGGTTTAACAGTCACCCCATAGGGCTCAAGGTGGAGCTACCAGCATCAGCTCTGCTGCCAGCCCAGCCACCCATCCCAGGAGTGACTTGTTTCAAGCAGCAAATAACAGCAGATATTTTGTCCTGCATTGCTGCAAATTCTCCTGTAGAGGATGGGGGCTGCCAGCCTCCCTGCTCAGGCATTACACAAGTAGCAGTAGAGCCCCCAGAAAGCTGCTGCAGACCTGCCCGTGAGAAAGACAACTCCAAGTGCCGAAACCTGGGATTAAGACACTCCAGCGGCTGCCTTGCACATCTGGTGTGTGTTAGGAGGGATACACTGGCAAGAAAAACACACACAGGCTCCAAGCGGGGCTGCTTAACCCATTTGTGACTAGCCTGTGTGGAGCACTCGGACAGGCTGAGGACTGCAAGACACCTGGCCAAGCCTCGGGAGAGCTCAGCTCAAATCTCCGCAGTGGCCTGTGCTTCCTAAGTGATACTGGGAAATCAGGGAGCAACTCAGGTGCCTAAACATAGGTGTCAAGTGCCACTGAGGATACCTTGGGTTACCTAAGACGCCTGCCAAAGCATGGCAGATGTCACATGGGTCCAACAGGAAACCACCTCTTCTAGGTACCCAATCCTATGGTTAGGACATCTCTTGCCTTTTCTAAACAACTCAACCACAGTTGTCTGGCCTTGCAGTAGAGGCAACCCATCTTCCTTGCCCTGAGGGTGACACCCTGACCTTGGCTGGGCACTGTAGGTGCTGCTCTAGTGCTGATCATGCTGCAGTCATGCCGTGCAGAACAGCTGACTTCCCAGTGTGCACAGCACCACCTAGGACATATTTTTGGCCCATATACCAGATGGCCATGATCCAGAGCACAACCTGGTTAAAGAGGCCCCTGATTCCTTATCATACAAATACACCCCTGTGTCTTCCTTTCATTGATGTGCTTCCTCAAGGTTTCTCCTTATGAAGGGCTTGAGGAGAATGCAGCCACCCCATGAGAACATTTTTCTCACACATTCGGTTTCAAAGGATGCCAAAGCATCTCCTTGGTGAACCCAAAGATTTAGCCTGAGGAGGACCTTGTTGGAAGGGAACAGGACCTACAGCTACAGGAGCCCAAAGCTCCTGCACAAGCTGGGTGTTGCCTTGGGCAGAGCAGAGCCCTCCTCCTCTGCGCTGGACAGGCAGGCACTGTCTTTCCCAGACAGGTTCACGTAGCCAGACTGTACTGGGAGGGCTGTACATAGAGGATAAAGTGAGAGCAGCAAATCCTTGTGGCATTTCCTCTGAGCCCCTAAGGGCCACAGCAGGTTTGCACTGTCGGTTGGAGCCAAATTACCGTCCCAGGAGTCCCTGGCAGCCATCAGTCTCCCCTGGAGCCTAGCAACAACTTTCTTTGGGCCAGGACTCCCACCCCTTCAAAGAAAAAGCTGTTGACAACAAAAACACAGGACTGATGAAACCTCGGAGCACCTCCTGGCCGGGTGGTCTGCCCAGATGCAAGCCAGTGTCCACACAGAGGCAGCAGCCAGGCTGGATAGGCACCTAGCTGGGAGCAAACCCGGCTCTGGGGAGAGAACCAAGGAACCCACTCAGATGCCACACAGACCCTGCAGTCACAGGGGTGATGGATGTGGAGGGGGGATGCAGGCAGAACATCGGCCAGAGCTGGGCTAGCGGTGTCAGTGGGGTCAGAGCAGAGGGGCCCAGGATCCCCAGGGCATGTGGAGGTTAACCACTTCACTGCCATGGACCCAACTCTTCCAGTTACTGCTAGAAAAAGAGCTTTCAGGTTTTGGGAAAGGCCTGAAAGCCCCTGAAGCAGCATACTGTGAAAAAACCTAAGTGTTCAGGGAGGATGTTCAGACCAGGGGGGGTGGAAAAAAATTTCCCTTTCCGCCCTCCTTCCCAAACCATCCCTCCACGCACCTTGCACACCTCTAGGCTTAACTCAGTCATGCCCACGCAGCAGCACTCATCCTGTTTCAGCTGCAGCAAACCTGGAAAAACCCATGAGGTTTAACCCCCATGGACAGCACAGCTGCATCCCAAGGCCAGGACACCACCCTGTCCCAAAGTGCAATTATATCCCCTGACAGCAGCTCTCTCTCGGGGACATTTTCACCCTGGGGGTTGCCTGCCTCCTCCATGCAAGTGATAAAGCTCTGCCATTCCCCAAGACTCTGCCTGAACGCTCTCCTCATTGCTGCAGATTTATCGGTGTTCTCAGACAAATCAGGCCAAGCTGAGCTCGCCCCCTCGTGGGGTGCAGCCGGGGGAGAGCTAGGCCCCCCATCACCAGAGGGGTTGTGTGTCCCAGGGGTGCAGGCCGGGCTGTGCCTCTGCCCCCTTTCCTCCAGAGGAGCAGGAGCCCCAGTACCGCTTCAAACAGTAGAAGGGCTTTTTCACCCCACCCCAGAAATGCTGCTCTGTCCAAACCTCCTCTTGGCAGACCCCAGGATGGTCCCCGGGACAGCCGGCCCAGCCTTCCTCACAGCCAGGTCGCTCCAAAATCCAGGGGCACAGGCATTCTCCCAGGCTTCAGAGCCAGGCTTCACCCCAAGAGTTTTAAAACAGCCAGTGGAGAGCCTTCTGTGGTTTAAAAAAAGTAAAATTCAAATAAAGGCTGCTGGGCAATCCCTTACTTTAACACATGGCTCCAAAGCTATAGCTTTATGTTGCAAACTAAGCTCAAGGCAAGGCAAGCTTTTTTTTTTTTTTTTTTTTTAAAAAGGAAAAAGGGGAGGGGGTTTTCTCTTAAAAGAGAAAATTTTCACTGGATAGAGAAATCTTTGTTGCTAGAAATTAATTGCAAAATAAACCCAGAAAAAAATGGACCCACTAAAATCTCAGCTGGGATAAGTTTCACTTATGAGTATCCACTTATTTAAATCAGCACTCCCCACTTTTTTTTTTTTTCATTTTTTTAAGATAAAAGAAATTTAAATCAAATTTTAAAAACTGGATTGGGAAATTTTAAGGTGTAAGAAACTACTTCAAGTAAAAACCTTGTACAATAGGGAAAAAAACCAACTTCTCAGTGCACGTCCAAGCACCACAAAATAGGGAAATGAGAATGAAAATCTGCTGCAGCTAAAGAAGGAAGCATTGTTTAAACACCTTGTTTTAGATCATATATTGTAAAAGATTTTTTTTTTTTTTTTTTTTTACAAGGAGAAAGGGGCAGTGAAGGCACCTGATACCTCCCTATAATTAGAGACAGTTCCTTATCCCTAATGCCGCTGCCAGGGCACCTATATCCAATTTGGAAATGCTAAAGTATTGCCTAGCTTCATTAAATTATCCATCTGGCCCTCCCTTGTTCATTTCCCTACTATTTTTCCACTTTAATGAGCCCAGCTGGGTCAAACTGTGACCAGTTAATGCTGAGCAGGGATCAGCCATCCCTCCCCCAAGGAATCTGGTGTGCCGAGGGGTCCAAAGACTCTCCACATATCAATTTTCCCAGACGACCTCCTTCCAACCACGGGTATACTTAGCAACAGCAGTCATCCTAGCAAGGGCCCTCGAGACACCTCTAAGGATCTGGAGAATTCAAGACAGCTGGGGATAGACATGGCAAAGAAAAGCCTGGGGCTTGCTAGCACAGCAGAGCCTCTCCCCAGGCGGTGACCATACATGGGCTGTCAGGAGCTCCCTGCAGCTCATGGGGTGGAAAGCCCCAGAAGGAAGGAGATGGGGGACTTTGGGAGAAACCAGTCTCTCATCTCAGACCCCATAGGCGAGAGAAACCTGCCTTGAGAGCCATGCTCCTGCTCAGGTGCAAATATCCTCCAGAGCCCAAGCCACAGGGACGTACACAGCCATGGGCTTAGCAACAAAGGTCAGGGGCTGCCTGAAGCTTCAAAGTTCTATGGAAAGTGCCCTGAATAACAGATCCAATACACATTGGTTTATCTATCCCTGGTGTAAGGCTTCCCTCACACCTCGGGCTCCCAGCCTCCCATCATCGAGGCAGGAGAGTTAGCTCCTTCATCCTGCACTGTGTTGTCCCATCAGGACAGAACAACCCACGCAGCCACCTCCCCAGAGTCCACCCCAACTTCTCACTTCTTTTGGGTAGGCTCCACATTGGGCTATATTTCCATATAGAAAACCACCACAGTGGTTTCCTATATAGCAATTCCAGTTCATGGAAGAGAGCACAACGCCAGTTCAGTTTGGGTGGTGTCTTGCTGGCATCAGCAAGACTTTGCCAGTATGTCTCCATTTGTACAAGGGAACTGAGTAAACTATGTCCAAATTAGGATTTCTAGGACATTTTCTAAGCTCCTCTTATATACACACTAGGCACAGTTAAATAGATAAGGTTCATTTTTTAAGCAAAACCAGCACTTCTTTTCTCCCCATATCTCCTTGCTGTGTTTTTACACCAGGTAGCCTTGAGATTTACTTTCCTGGCAGCTCCACCACCAGACTCAGTGCTCACATCCTCAGCACACCTTAAGCTTCCTAGGAGCACTGTCCTGATTCCACCCATACATGGGTCAGCTTGACAAGAGCTTTGTCTTCAAGAAGAGAAGATCAGAGAGCTGAGTTAGCCACAGGGTGAGAAAAGGTAGCCCCAAACAGCAAGCAAACACTTCCTTCCTCCATTTTGGGAGTGTGAAAACACTAAAGCCTAGCTAGGGTTTAAATAGCACAAGTAAAAGGAGGAGAAGTTTAGAGAGGCACATGAAACTGTTACACAAGTTGGAAGGGAAAGTAATTCTCCATATTTTAAAAACAAAAAGGAAGTTACTTTTTCTCACTGCTTCTTTTCCATCAAGTTTCATATTTCATTAAAATTCTAAAATGCAGCTAGGAGATGAAGTGTGGTGCCACCCTGCCATCAGTATTCATATACACATTTTTTTAAATAAGCCTCTAAAGGCAGTAGGGGTTGGAGTGGTACAGAACAGACCCCTCCAGGCAGCCTCTTATTTAACTGAACCTTCAGCAGGAAACAGAAAAGGGAAGAAGCCAACCCTACCCCACCAACAGCCCCCACTGCATTGCCCCAGCTGTACCAAGGTACCTGTGCCCACCACAGCAAGAAGGAAGTGGGAAGGCTTAATTGCCTTGGGCAGCCCCCAGCATCTGCTCCTTGCTCCTCCAAGGTGAGCTGAGCCTGTGTCAGAGGCATGACCAGGCTGAAATGATGCTGGGAATCCCACAGATCACACTGAGAAACTCCTGTGCTCCCCCAGCAGCCAAGGCTTCCCCTTTGTTCAAGCAGAGACTCACACGCACCTTTTGAAGCTTCCAGTCAAGTCTTCAGCCAAGGCTAATTGCTGTCAGGTGTCAGCCAAAATGCTTATTGCAACCATTGGTGACAGGAGATGACACACCTTTCTCCTCTTATTGTCAATCAAGGGGTTTTGTTTTTTTTTTCATATCAACATTAACTGTGCTGGCTTTCAGAAGCCTTGGGGAGAAATGCTAATGCAAGCTTTGAAGCTGGAGGCGAAAAAATCAGGCAACCCCCCAAGCTCCCTGGATGCTCAGCCTGCATCCAGTCCAAATCTGAGTACTTCTGGGTGATACATCTCAGCCAAGCTTATCTCTCTCTGCCTCCACCACAGACAGATGTGGTTTCTGCTACTGGTCTGTCTCCTTTTAACCCCCATGGAAAACTGCCTGTGGGAGCAAACAGACCCCAAATTCTACAATCTCTGCTGTTAAAATAACAAAGCAGAGCGGAGGCACAAGGAGATCTATAACCATACAGCAACTAGGTTGAAACATCGCCAAGCTAATTCGGATAGAGGCACAGGGGAGACAGCAGGAAATCAGATGTGCCCAGCATTCACTGCAAGGAGAGGAGGCAGCTGACCTCCACCCTGCAGAGCAGGTCCAGGTTGCCAGACCCCTTGCTGAGCTTGCCTGCTGCTGGAGCTGTGGTTCCCCACTTGATCAAACCCCCTTCCAAAGGCTTTGAAGTTCAAAGGAGATGAGACCTTTAGGAAGCCTAAGTCTAGCTGGAGAAGCTTGTCAAAAGCCTGCCAGAGCACCTGACCCATTTCCGCCTCATCGGTCATCATCGCTTGGCCGCCCATCTTTCTTTCCCACCACCACCCCTCCCAGTTTCCCAGCCCCCCAGTTTCCTGGGACTGAAAGGCAGCCCTGGCGTTGAGGTACCCAGTCCCCAGGCCTCACCTCTCGCTCTCCCCGGGGGATTCATCTCCCACTTGGTTGACACCTTCCGCACCCTCCTGGCACCCCTCTGAGTCTGACATCTTCTCCCCTGGCCAGCACGACAGCCCCACAGACGGCTCTGGAGGAAGGATGCTGCCGCCGTTTCACTTTTCCTGTGCTCAGCAGAAGTGAGCTGTGCCGGAAACTTCATGGGCTGAGGTTTTGGGGGGATGGGAGAGGGGCAGAGGGAAGGCAAATTTGGGGTTTTTTTTGTTTGTTTTTTTAAACCATTGGGACTATTTCAAGGTTTTGCCTCTACTGGCAGCTTGAAATCGGAAAGTGGGCTAACCCAAAGGGAAAAGCAGGGGACACAGACAATCCCACCATGGCAGAAAGAGGGGTGACCTACTGCTCCCCCAGCTGCCCATGCCACTTTGGGGACAGCCAGCATCTCTAAATCACAGCACCCTAACAGTGCAGCGGGTACGGGGGTACTGCTGCAGGAGCTGTGGAGGCTATCCTGACTTCACACTTCTCAAAGCCCAGTGGAGCCATAGGGTCTGCTTCTGCCCTGCAGCCTTCACCTCTCACCGCCCTCCCCACAGCTTCCTGCTGCTGCCACCATGTCTGGAGGTTCTGCAACACCTACTGGGGCATGGACTCTTTTTGTCTCTTTTCCACCAGTGAAGGAAGGGCATGGCCAGGAGCCGGTCGTACAGTCTGGCGGGAGGATGTCAGTGGAGCATGGTGGCACAGCCTCACCCTTTCCTCCCTGCAACAAGGGCGATGAGCATCCCCAGCTTCAGAGGGAGACCTAGAGGTCCCTTATCCCCATCCCCACGGCACAGCCCCTGCCAAAGCCTCCCCATCCCCACCAGGACCCCCACGGTGGGGGCAGACCCTGCTGGCACCATGGCACGGGTTGGGGTCTGGCACCCCAGGCAGGCGACACCCGCCTCTCCCGCCAAAGCTTTATTTACACTGCTGCTGCCAGGATGCAGCTTTTCGCAAAACCAGAGAGAAACAGCACCCAGTCGGTGCCCTTGAACACAGGGGGATGGCGGGGACAGGAGGGGGTGAAGGACGGGTGTGGAGAGGCAGGTGCTTAGGACTCGCCAGCCTCGAACATCTTCTTCCTGCCCTCCATGCCGGACTTCTCCTCGATGTTCTTCCTCCAGTCACCGACATCGCGGAGGTCCTTCTCCTGGGGAAGGGATGGGCACGTCGGTGCAAGTGGTATCCCCCCGATTGAGAACCCACCCGGGCAGGACCCTTCAGCCATCCCCCCATGAAAAACCCTGTGTCAGCTAGAGGAACTCAGTTCCACTTATGCTGTACGTCTTTTGGGGCTGCACCCTCCTTTTTCAACATCATGGGTGCCAGAGGAGGCAAGATTGATCAGGAAGAACGTTACAGGGAAAGTCACCCTCAGCTCTGTCTATCACAGAGGAAGGCGTGAGCCCCAGAAAATGGAGGCCAACTCCTGTATGGGCATAGAAGAGAGGGAAGGAGTACCTTCTCAGTGTCCTCCTTCTTGACTTGCTTCAGGTTGGCTCGGAGATCCATGCAGACCTTGTGCTTGGAGCCCAGCAGGGCCCGCAGCATCGCATCAGCGGACATGCGCACCCTACGCAGGGGCGGCCTCTTGAACTTGCCCCGCAGGTCAAAGAGCTTCTGGCTCAAGTCTTCCAGCTTCAGGGGGACAAAATTGGGGGGCAGAGAGAGAGCAGGGCATGGATTTTGTGAGACAGACCCAAGCAGCACAAGGAAGCACAAAGAATGGGCTGGAGACTTCCCTGAGGGATGGCTCCAGCTGAAACTCACCTCCTTGCTAGTCTTCTGTAGCTTCACCTCTGTGTCATACCTTTCCTCATCCACTGACTCTATCTTGGCATGAAGCTTTTTGCACAGCTCCTGGAAGGAAAACCAGACAGGGATGTTGACTGCTAGGACTCACACACGTGATTTATCTCTCCTGACTGCTCTGGTTCTGAAAGACCTCAGTGCAGAAGATAAGACTGGGTCAACACCAGATGGCGAAGGGTGGCTCACAGGCCAGCTCCTGGTCTCCATGCTCCCAGCTTCATGCAAACACTGCCTCAAACACATCATTAGAAACGCAGCTTTCCTGCCAGCCAGACCACTTTCTTTTTTTTTTTTTTTCAGGGACACCAGCTGTCTCTCAAGCCAATTACACATCAAGCCAGCTCCAGGACACCCACAGGTGAGAAGGCAGTCAAGATGGGGAGGACAATCTAGATCCACCAGGCTGACTGATGGTGCCAAATCCCTTTGCTCTGGCACAGTGAAAGGGGTTAAAGAAGCCTTTACCTGAAGTTCCTGCATGGATCCTGGGAGCGACAGAGGAGGGCAATGCTCTGCCAGGTAGTTTTGCTTTTCCACTTCTTTAGCAGCTGCTTCTTTTTCTATTTCAGTGACAGCGAGCTGGAGCATAGCACTCTGGAAGGCAGCAGGAGGATAATCAGCATGAAGTGGAGGCGAGGGAGGAGGGTGATCAAGGGAGGGCCCTAATGGAGAGTTAGCTTGGGGTGCTCCCCAGCAATACCCGCATCTCCAAGAAGGGATACTGGTGGGGACCCAGTAAGGAGTGCAGAAGAGGTGGGGGGGTGGTGCAGGTTATGCATCATGGCCTCTTCCAGAAGGCAGAGTGCCACGAGCTGGCTGGCTCAGGATGGGAGATGGGATGGTTGGGACACACCTCGTCCAGCCCCAGCAGTGCCACGTACCTTCAGGTGCTGCCGACGGGCAGTGGCTGCCCTCCTCTTTTTCTGGAAGTGGGAGGAAAGAGAGAAAAACAGGTTATCGGGTGCCCATTCCCCTTTCCATTCCCCTTCCCCATACAACCCCACAGTCCGCCAAGGACCCACAGCCATGCCAGGCAGTTAGCTCCAGGCAGGATGTACAGCTTGACACACAACTGGTCCCCAAACTATCAGCACTTCTAAGAAGAGGCTCCCTGCTGAACCCAGATTTGCCAACCTCAGGTAGCTAAAACCTACAAAGTGCCTCAGAAGAAGATAATGAAGGTGATGAACTCGAAGATGTGCATATGAAATATAACCTCAAACTTGACTTCTTCAGACTTTTAACTTTTTATCTAATTTCCTCTTCCCTCAGACATGTGTTTTGCCTTGCACTCAACTGCCCTGATGCCCCTGGGCACTCGGGAGCTGTGGGACATCTTTCTGAGCGGTCCCTGGCACACGAGTGAGAAGGAGAGCCAAGCAGGTAAAAAGATTAAGGCTGTGTAATTTCTGGAGCTGAAAGACCCAGTGCAGGTGATGCTGAAGGTGATTCTGTGGGAACCAGCAACTCCTTTTGCAGCTCTTCCCCAGCCTGGCAGTTACAGGTATTTTGATTTGCTGTGTTAGGGCACTGTGGATTCATCACAGCTAGAGGACAGACACAACCATGGGGTCTACAGGCCAGGAGGTTGTCCTGGCCTCCAGAGGTGGAGGGCCACAAGATCCCCCACAAGGGTCTGCAAGATGCAAACTGGCTCTCTCTTCCCTGGGATGCCAGATGAGCTCAGAAGACTAAACCTGCCCTTCTGTACCTGTGATGTGCTGGAACAGCAGTAACAGGTCGTCTATTCATAAAAGAAGTCACAACCTTGATGTGCTGGTGCATTGCAGCTGTTTCCTCAGCATCTTGCCCAGAAGACCAAACAAGACTGAGTGTGGCTGGGGCAAGGGAAGCACACCCAGACATCTGATACACTTTGGTGGGGGAATAAGAAAGCAGCATTTGGGTGTGTATCTGTGCTGCATAAAGGAGGAAGTGGATAAGGATCTGCAGAGTGAAATGTAACAAAATTTGCCTTGTTTTGCATATGCAAATGGCACTAAAGCCTTCTTGACAGGGCTGAAGGACTCTGCAGAGGAAAGGCATCCAGCTCAGAGATGAAGCGCACCATTAACTGGCAGGATTTTGCTGTATGAATCTGGCCAAGGGCCAAAAGAGAGTGGATCCCATGAGCAGTGTTAGCCCAGGGCTTATTCTCCATCTGAAAACTGGTAGCTTAGGAAAGAGCATCCTCCCAGCCTTCCCTGGGGGCACCAGGCTTGATGGGGAATCAAGGCACCTGTTGGACATCAGCACCATATTGTGAAGTTTCTATGTGTCCCTGAAATCCTCTTTTCTCTTGGTGACAACAAGCTTGAGCTTGTAGTGTTTTGGACATATGGGGAGGTGTCAAGCAGAGACGAACGAAGGATGGAGCAACTTGCAAAGAGGAGATACGGAGTGACAAAGCCATGCACCACTCTTCCACACCTTCTCTTATGTTTTCCCAACCACCCCCAGGATTCAAGACCTGTCCTGCTCCAGTTCTGCCACAAGGCAGGAACAGCTTGCTAAGGATGTAATCCCCACACTGCTCACGATGCCCCTGGATCCAGGGCTCACCAGTTCGCCTTTGAGAAGCAATTTGGAAGTGCTCAGTGGGCAAAAAATGAAGGGCTAGGTAGGGGGAAGGATGAGAGGGTACTCGGCCAAGGGCTGGGTGGTAGATGGGTGATGGAGGGGAGTCAGCTCTGGACCACCGCTTTCCCAGCACCATCTCGTGGCCAGCTGGGGAAAACAGGAAAGGAGGGAAAAAAGCATCTAACTCCAAGTCAGGAGGCAGAAAAGACCTTCAAAAGGGATTTTCCTTCCACTTCCCATCTTTACCAGAAGGAGTCAGCAAGAAACTCTTGCCATGAACCATTCTTCCCCACACACTCCCAGCAGCTGCTTTTTCCCAAGGAGGAATGGTGAAGCCAGGATTGATACCATGAGCATTGCTAATGGAAAAAATCCAGCAAGACACACTTACCTCTTCACTGTTCAGGAAGAGCAGATGGACAACGAAGGGAAGGAAGAGAAAGGAGAGAAAAAGGCAGTTAGCATCCTAAGCGGAAACAAGCAGAGGAATCTTAACAAGCATAAAAAGTTGGCAGTTGAACAAAAGCTTTTAAATGCCAACAAAATATTAGAGACAGAAAAATGGGAACTTACTCAGACATCTTGCTTTAGATGGTTGTGAGCCTGCAATGAAAACAAAGGGGAAAAAAGGTTCACAATTATTCATGCTGGTGGTGACTTTTGGGGGTTTAAAAATAAAGCAAGATTCCTCTAAAAAAAAAAAAAAAAAAGAGGAACAGGTTTGCTCTTATTTCCCAACTTCTCCAAATTTTCATCATATATGGGGAACTAGGCTGCAGTTTGTGGACAAGAGCCAAACACGTACCTACTCACAGCCACACAAACCTCAGCATCAGGGGACTTCTGGCCCAGCACCATTTGGTCTGGTCACAAAGAGAGATTTGTGACAGTAATTCCTGCAGGCATGTTTCTTGTTTGACCCCCAGGAAACCATTTTACACAATGAATGAAGAAGAGGAAAAAGCTATTCCCAGTTTACTGCTTAACTTTACCATGCAGTCTTGCCCCACTTCACGAACAAGAAATATCCCAAAGCCTGCAGAGGGTTGGGACACCCTGGGAACAGAGCCAGGCAGCGACTCCAGGTGACAATGAGGGACTTCAGGGAATGCTGCTGCCAGTATATGCATCCACTGCGTGGGGCAGAGGAGCCTGTTGCAACAGCCTCAGCACAGATGACGTAGGATGGGGTTGAAAGTTCTTGCTGAATTGGTAAAGGCACGAAGAATTTCCCCAGGCAATTCCTTGCATTTCCATTAAGTGGAAATTTTACAGGTACAGTGCAGCATATTAGGGAAGAGATGGAAGAGCACCTTTGTTTTGCTGTAATTTCCCCATAAATAGAATTTTACTTTTCTATCTCCTGCTTGTATCTCCTAATGGAAGGATGCAGGTGTGTTGGCCAAGCCCAGCTAAGCTAGTCCTTTGCACAGCAGGCAAGCCCCCGAAACACAGCCATCTGCAGACCCGGGAGGCTCTGTCGGGGTGTGAAGTGTTAATGGGGGCTCATGCCCGAGCGAGGAGGCACAGCTTGCAGGGCCAAGGAAACTTTATCCTGGAAAATGTGCAGGCCCATCACATTATTTGGGGAGGGAGTGGGGGCAGGGGGAGGAGGAAAGTGCTTCTAAAAATGGTCAGGGAGCGGCAGAAGGAGCTGCAGCTGTCTCCTCGGACGGCAGCCTTTCCCCGGTGCCAGCCCCCGTGACTCAGGGAGGTTGGGACGATGCGAAGCAAAAGCCAGCACAGGTGGCTGGGCTACAGCTGAGGGACACGGCGGCCGAGGAACGCCAGCTATTTTTACTTGCCTCCCTGCCCCGCGGCAGCACGCACCCACTGCGGCGGCAGCGATGCTGCGGGCGCTGAGGAAGCGAGGGGGACAACGTGGGGACAATGCCAGGCTGCAGCCTGCTGTTCTTGGGGAGGAGAGGAGGTGGGACATGGTAAATTTGGATGTCACCCCTGTCTGAGGATGTTTTTTGGTGAGAAAGGCGCTGCAAAGAGCGGATTGGGTGTAAGTAGGGAGCATCGCCGAGTACCGCAGGCAAGGATCCTATGGCTCTGGGGAGGTCAGCGTCCTTGCCACTCAAGCCAGAGAGCAAAACCAGCCAAAAGGGGGGGAAAGGAATGAAACCGAAGAGAAAGGTTGCTGGAAAAGACAGAGGGAGGCTTCCCAATGCATCCTTCCCTCTCCCACAGGCAAAGGATGGAGAAGGTTTCATTAGCACCCCCGTTTCTCCCAGCAGGTCACCCCACCTGGCATTTATCTCCCTAAAACTCAGGTGAGTGTATCTGCTGCCCCATCAACCCCAAAGAGCAAGCTGGGTCAGTAAGAGACATGCAAAACGGCTCACCCAAGTCTGGAGGAGAAAACCAGAGTGCTGCTGGCCGGACACGACGGACTGGCGAGCCGCAGGCAGCTGGCTGAGTAAGGAGGTATAAAAGGGCTTCTCGGGTGGCTCGGCAGAAAATCCACCTTCTCTTTAAGGGCATGGAGACCTTCTCAGACCAATGATGTGCAAGAGTCCCTTGTGCACCTCCCTTGGCTGGGGCAGGCCAGGCAGGCAGCCCCGGAGGAGAGGGCAGCGGCCAGGGACAGAGGGGTGGGGAGGGGGAGGACATCTTCTACCCATGGCGTGGGGAAGCACAGCCACCCCGGAGGAGACGGGGAGGTGCTCTTCCTCGGGAGTGCCGAGGAGGGAGCCTTCCTCCCATCAACCTGAGACACTGGATATGGCTTCAAGGTTGTGAGGAACCCGTGCTCCCTGCATGCAGCTATCCATCTGCAAGGCTTCCAATAAAATTTTCTGTTGGAGACAGAGTGACCTATCCACGGACAGAGGCACAGCTCCATTCACATCCCAGGGCTTGGGAGCAGCTCTGCCTTTTGGGAATGAAGAGGGGAAAGAGCCCGCACCCCTCAATCCACCGCTGATGGCACGTGCAAGAGCAATCCCTGAGCGAGCCACCTATCGCTAGCATGCTCTTTTAACCTCACTTACCACACAGGAAGCCTTTGCAGCTCTCCCCTTTGTGAAATATTTCAACACAACTAAGGTTTTTTAAAAAGCAAACCGGTGGAGCCGCTGCGGGCAGCCCCGAGGCTCACTGGCCTGCAAGGGCTGGGGAGAGGCAGCAGAGCATGAGGGAGCAGCCCCAAGCTACCAACAAGGAAGGTGATCCCCCACGTCTGCTGTGGGATGCCCCAGATCTGTATCTCCACCAGTCTGAGGGAAAAGCAGGTGGAAATGTAGCTGGAAATATTCACCAGCCCAGTCACACCACACGTAGTGTGTGTGTGTGTGTGTAGGGGATCCCATGGAGACAGGAGGCCAAACAGCTCCTTCCCTCCTCCCCCCGCCGAGGCGCTCCCTCCTCTTCCAGCCGGGGATTTTTAGGCTGATTCAGATGTGGCCCTGACAGTATTTTCCAGGCGCCTCTCAGAGGTTATATAGATAGCAGCAAATCTGCTCCTGCAGGCTTCCTGTTTCACCACCTTTAGCATCATGCAAGTAATGCTGCAGACACTGGTGAAGGAAGAGCAAGTCCTTGAGACAGGGCTGGTGTCTTGCAGGGGTTTGCCCCCATAGACAGCAGAGGAGAAACCCCTGGTGTGGACGAGGCTGGGCCTGCTCAGGATTTGTCCCTCTGAAATGTCAGGAGGTAGATGGTTTGGGTAGAGAACATCTTGGTGTCAATGTATGCTGGCCTATAGATCTGAGACACCCCCTTGCAAATCCACCGTGAGACTCCTGGAAATGCACAGTGAAGGTGCAGTTCAGCAGAGGTTTTGGCTGGTTTTGCCCTCATCTGGAATCCCATTGCAATGGCTGTGGGTCAGCACCTAGTGAAGTATCTGGGCTCGAGAAGAGCTGTAACAAGGATCGACCTGATCCAGCCCTCCTCTTCACTCACCTCCTGTACATCCATGTCCCCAGGACAGTGAGCTCTAATGGAAACAGGGTCTGCAGCTCCAGGCACACCAAGTAAATGTGGAGGTTAAAACTCCAGCAGCTTCTGCCCTCCCAAGAAGCACCCCTCACTGTAGCCGCAGGGGAAGACCCATTAGTAGAGGCACCACTGCACCCACCACCCATCTCCCATCTGGACTTCAGCAAAAAACAGACAGTTTGGCAGGAGGAACATCTGCTTGTCCCAACTAATGCCAGTTTTTCAGAAAACAGAAAAAAACCAGAGACCAAAGCAAGCACGCTTGCAGACAGACAGCAGCCACCTTCAACAGCCAACAGCAGAAATCACCCAGACAGCTTAGCTGCTTCCCTTCTCCTCTGATTGCCAACTCCATAAGCCATGGTTGACTCGAGAGTTAAACTGGCTTTTTATTATTATTTTCAAAGCCTCTACAGCCATTTTCTTTAGGTCCCTATGCATTTACATGCATTCCAGCCACTGCTGCCCCATTCGTCCTTCAAAGAGCATCTCAGCTTTTGGTGAAGGGATCAATACTGGGAGGGTTATACATTCAAAAATTTCCCACACCCAAGAAGTTTCCTTCAGCCCTGTGAAATGAAGGTTTTCTGAGCCTCCTGGAGCTCAGGCATGCAGTACAGCAAAAGAGATTTGCTCTGAGTTCAAGGTTTTGGTTACCACCTTGTGATAGGGAAGTGTTGGCCAGAAATACTTGAATAAAGAAGTTCAAATAAAGAAGTTCCATGATCAAAATTTGGCTAAAACAGATGTGTTTGTAGGATACAGAAGGAATGGATGGTGAGGTGTGGTAACAAGGTGAGCAGGTTTGTTGTCCCAAATATTGGCATCTGCACGCCAGGTAAACAACCCCACTTTGGGCCAACAGGTTGAGCCTGAGTCTGCATAAGGCTTTTGCTGGAGCTGCCTTGCACAGAGGTTAAGCTGTAGGGCAGCTCTCTGAAAAAACAAACAAACAAACAAACAAAAACAACAACAAAAAAACCAAAACAAAACAAAGAAAGAGGCTCCAGACCTAAAACATCATGAGGACAAAAAACAGAGAGGACCAGAAAGAAGAGAAAAACAAAAACATCCCAAAGTAGGAGCTATGGTTAACGTTAAGAAAGAGAGAGTTTTCCAAAGGAAGTAGTGCAAGTGTTTGAGTGATGAATGAAAAAGTTCCTTGCACAAAAGCTGAAGGAAGACAAAAGGAAGCCCCAGGCAACTCCTTCAGAGAGGTCCTCAGCTCCATGAATATGAAGTATCAAGCACAGGGCCTGGGAGTGAACACACTGTTCACACTTGGGTACCTCTCCTGTGAAGCAGATGACCTTGTTCCCTGCCCTCGTTCTCCTCCACTCACGCTAGAGGAATGTGCCATGACTCTGCCCCACCATTCCCACAGCACTTTCACCATCCCACGAGGACAGAGAGAGGAAAGACTTGGCATGTACAGGAGGTTCTGCCCTGTGCTTTAGAGAGACTCAGATGTGGCACTTCTGGGACAGGCTAGGCTTCTCCAGGGAACCACCACATGTTGGCAGGACTAGGCTGATAGATCCATGCAAGCTCTCCCTCATGGCCATCTCCTACACCCTTACACCTTCCCTCCTCTTCACCATCCTACAAGCATCAAGTGGACAGGCACTATGGAGTGATACGACACCAGGTGACATTACGTCTTACTTCCAAGGATGACACTGTTAGCAAAAAAACAAGCCTTCTACTCAGCAGCAGCTGAGCTCATGGTAAAAGCCGAGGCAGGACCACTGAGCAAACCAGTGTCTGACTTCCCTTTGCTTTCCCAAAATCCCATCAGACCAAAGCAAAGCACATGGCTCCTGTCCTGCCCAGAGCTCTCCCTCTCCCTCCAGTGTATCCCTAAAAGAGCTCCCCACGCTCTACTTCTGCTGGCACCAGCCTCTAGGAACAAAATAAGGGCATTGCCTTTGCATCTTGTGCTAGTGTTGTCCTACATACCCACAGCTACAGTCACCTCATTCACCCAGGAGATGGAGTTAAGGCTTTTGGCTTTTCCTCTTTAAGGCTGCTGACAAAACAACACAGCCACCCTGTCCATTTAGCTCCACGCCATCTTCCTTGAAAGCGAGTGCTTCAGACATGTGATGTTGATAGCCCCAGGCTGCAGGGACATCTCCAAGCCCACCAGCAGGTCCTGATGACACTCCTGGATGTTCAGGGGGTACCGTGCCCTCACGAACTCATAGGCTGCCAGCAGCCTCATGCTGTGCTTGACCATGAGGTACTGAATGACACAAGTAGGACCTAGAGAGTAACCATCCCTGCAGTGGATGAGGACACGCTTCCCTTTCTCCAGTGAGGCTTCAATGCACTCATTGATGTCCCGGAAGCAGGGCTGCCCCTTTTTGTGACAATCCCCATGAAGCAGAGGCTGGATATCGACCTTGAGGCGTGACCAGCTGTGCCTGAACTCTCCCCGTCGGCACGTGCAGGGTATGATGCTCAGGCTGCAGTCACTGGGCAGGCTGCTCATGTCAATGATGCTGTCAATGCTGTTGGTGCACAGTGCCCGCCCACTGTAGGCAGCGTTGAGGTTACCCAGGTAGATGCCATCAGTTATCCGAGTGATGATGGGCCCCGTGAAAGGGGAACATGCAGGATCTCCCGGTTTCGGACTGGTGGGCTCCTCAGGATGCAGGTTCTTCTTCCAGCTCCCCCTAAGGGACTTGTTGGAGTTGGCATAAGGCAGGGGGCTGGAATCAGGCTTGGAGCTCTGCGACAATGGTGAGAAGATGGAGAAGCAATTGGAGAGTTTGGCCTTGGAAGTAGCGTCTGCTGGACAAAGCAGAGGAGGAGCAGGGGTGGGACTAGATCTGAGGGCACAAGAATGGGATGCCTGTGCCAGAGACCCCAGGTTGTGGGCTGCCCCTCTACTCTCTGCTTCTTCTATCTGCAAAAAGAAAGGACTGGTGAGACTGCAGAAACTTGGCTCTCCAGCTGCATGAGCAAGGAGGCATGAGCTGGCAGCTGGCTTTGCCACAGCAGCACTTGGAGACACTAGAGCCCTCAAGACCTTGCACATCACCAGCCCAAATGCCCAGCCATCCTGTTCCCCTGGGTCAGGCACAAACACAACACAAAGGCTCACCTGGACCTGCAGACACCTCTGCCAGCCCTGGGGTGCTGATTCGCTGCACCGGTGGTCTTCTCTTCCTGATGGCCCTGAGCAGAGTGACTGGTGTGTGCTGCCGGGCTGCATCACTATGGACACCACATCCCCACCCTTCTCTTCGTGCCCTTCACTTTTACTCATCGCCAAGTTTGGACAAGAGCCTGTAGAAAGAGAACGATTCCATATGTACTCACACACAGGTGCTTTTGATATGAATGCTGGCCTTGAACAGAAACAAGGCATTTTAATGATCCCTTCCACTACAGAGGGACACTCTTCAGTGTGGACTGCTGGAGGGGTTTGCAACTCATTGAAAGCTGGAGCCAGGAAGGATAGCATTTCGAACTGAAAACACAAAGGGGTGAAGAGCAGCTGCAGGGAGAGGGCAAATAACAGAAAACCCCTCTGGATGAAGCATCAGCCTCCAGCAATGGAGAGGCTGTATTAGCCAGGGTTAGCATCACTTGGTTCCCAGCTAAGCTCCAGGCAGAGGTCTCACCCCTCAAAGGAGCTTTTCCCACTTCCATCCTCACCACTTGGACCAGAAGGTGCCTCAGACGATGTCACAACCTGTCCCTTTCTCCATGGCCCTAGGCTGAGTTGGCAGACCCTCTTGAAAGCCAACAGCCAACACCTCTGCCCAAGAGAGGTACGTGCTCAGGCCTCCAGCAGCTGAGGTGATCTCTCTGGTATTTCCTCCAAACTTGCCCCTAGATAGTATTACAACAGTGACCTGACACCTGATCACAATCATCCGTGTGTCTGCACGTCCTCAAACCCTGCTAAAGACCAGGACATGACCCAGAATGTGTCTGGAGAACAGTCTGAGACCACTGTGTGCTCAAATGAGTATAGTTGCAACATGTCTTTACTATCAAAAGGTCTTTCAGGCTCTCTGTGCCAAAACGAAGCAGCAGCAAGAACACTATGTTAATAAATAAAATTTTAAAAGTGGCCATAGAGCACACACACAAAAACAAAAGAGCAATAAAGCACAAAGCTCTTCTCTCCCCAAGGTCAGTGACTGCCCTACAAACTGTTGGTCGTGTAGGGAATGATTCTCCAGAAATTATGTATTTCAAGCTGACTGGATTTTTGCAAGTGCTGTGTGACCTTAGACACCACGTTTCATAAAAAAGCCGGGAGTTGCTAAGACCCTCAGCAGCCTCACTTACCTGCACAGCACTGAGAGAGAGCCATGGGAGAAGAGAGCTGTAAAGCAATGGGCCTCTGGAAGGTCTTCTGGAGGTGCTTCACAATTAGGCCTGGGAAAGGAGAGGACGAGCTCAGACTAGGAGAGGACTAAGCCAGAAAAACTCAACACCCAACCCCATCAAGCATCTTCCAACACCACCCCCCATGCTGCTTACTTCAGGGTGTATCTGAGATGAGTTTTCCTCTATGGAGCCAGACCTGAGTTTAGCACATACCCAATCATCAGGGGTGGTGTGGGATGAGTGCACCCAAAGCAGAGAGACCTTCAGAGGATTTTGTTTATGGCCTTTGCAGATGTGAACGTGTCCTTTGTCACATGCAGAGTAAAGTTCCCCAACAGCTTTTTATAAAGGGCTAAGTGTTTTAACTGGGTTGTCTTAAGTGACACCCTTCATGCCAAAATTCAGGCTCCTATGTTAAAACTGCTCTGACTTTTATGTAAGTTAAGAGGAATATGCTCTCCATCCAGGGCAAACCCAGATGCCAGCTGAGCAGAAGCCTCCACCTGAGACAGCCACCTCCTTCACAGGCAATGAGGAGAACTGACTCTTCCAAGGGTGGAATTCCTCTAATCCTAAATGAACAATGAATGATTCACTATTCAAAGTGCCTGTTTCTCACAGAGGGTTTGTTGCCCCCAGATAACTTAGATGGGGACATCTGAAATGACCATGAGCAGGGCGATGAAACAATTGTTTGCAAAACTACCATCTTCCCTGACGCTTCTCACAGGACTTAAAATAAGATATGGGTTGGGGTGTTTGCAGGTCAAGACCTCATTTCAGCTCAGCTGAACCACTATTCCTAATTGACTTTGTGCTTGTTTCAGCTCAAGCTGAACCGCAGTAAGGGCCCACAGGGGTTTCATCACCTTTGAGTGGAGTTAGCAAGGCTGGTTGAGAAACCCCCATCCTGTTGACATGCAACAAGTCATCACAGATGGACATCCACTCACCTGTAATGCCAATCTTCTTTGGGGGACATCTTTTGCCCAGCAGCGTGACACTTCTGAAATCCTTGGGCTGCTTCTCCCCTGGCTCCATCCTGCCAAGACCTGAAATACGGAAAAATGGGAGGTTTAAGTTTTTTAGGTCTGTCCGCAAAGTTCAAGTGGAAGTAGCCATTGGGGAGCATCTCCACACATCCATTATCAGTCCTGCTCCTCGGATGGGGCTGTTTGGGGCAGGAGGCTGCCACCCCACGAGGGAAACCCTTCTCCATTCCTGTCCACAACAGTGAAAGGTGCACCAGGATGTAAAGTGGTCCTAAAAACACCTCTGTGTCATCAGCCTGATCCAGAAGCAAAACAAGTCCAGTTTGGGGCAGGAACAATCCCAGATGCAAGAGCCCCAGCAGCAGTCGGAGTCGAGGCAAGGGAGCAGAGAAAAGGGAGCAGAGAAAAAAGTGTGGGGGCAGGAAGAAGGGAGCAGGAAAGAGAGAAGAAAGGGTAGGAAACAGTGGGTAAGAAAAGGAGCAGGGATAAGGGCAGGGCTCCTTGCCTCTCCCTGAGAAACTGAAAGTCCCATCCCAGCAGACTGGGCCAGGGCCGAGGAGGAAGCCATCGCCCCGACAGAGAAGAACGGACCATCCCGCAGCCCCTGCCTCTCTCCTTCCCTTCCGTCCCCCCCCCACCACCACCACGCTCCCCGCTTCAGCACAAAGACCCCCCCTCTCTGTTCCCTTCCCCTCTCCTCCCCTCTCCGCCGTGCACCCCCCCCCGCCGCAGACCCCACACCCCAGACACGACCTCTTCCCTCCGCCCCTTTCCCACCGGAGTTTCCCAGAGGCCCCTCGCTCTCCCGCAGCCCGCCCCCCGACCCGCATCGCGCAGGGCCCTTCCGCAAAGTTTCCCGTCCCCCGTCCCGCCCCCGCGCTTTACCGTAGGATGCCGGGGTCGGCTGGGCCCGGGGGCTGGCGGCTGCCCCCGTCTCCCCCAAGCACCCCTCCCGATGGAGGGGCAGCCTGGGAGACGTAGTTTCAGTAGGAAGCGTGGCGGTGCACATCCCTCCCTCCCTCCCTTCCTCCTCGCCAAAAGTGAAAGGCTCGTGGTGGGCTCCCCAGTTCAAGAGAAACAGGGAACTACTGGAGAGAGTCCAACGTAGGGCAACCAAAATGATTAAGGGATTGGAGCACCTCCCGTACGAGGAAAGGCTCAAAGAGCTGGGGCTCTTTAGCCCAGAGGAGAGAAGGCTGAGGGGAGACCTCATCGATGTTTACAAGTTCCTAAAGGGTGGGGTGAAGGATGGAGCCCGACTCTTTTCAGTGGTTTCCAGCAATAGGATGAGGGGCAACGGGCACAAGCTGGAACATAGGAAGTTCCCCTCAAATACAAGGAAAAACTTCTTTCCGGTGAAGGTGACAGAGCACTGGGACAGGCTGCCCTGGGAGGTTGTCGAGTCCCCTTCTCTGGAGATTTTCAAGACCCACCTGGATGCAGTCCTGAGTGATGTGCTCTGGGCAATCCTGCTTTAGCAGGGGAGTTGGACTAGATGATCTCTAGAGGTCCCTTCCAACTCTGACAATTCCACGATTCCGTGGGGCTCCGGGTGGGGGGACCCCACAATGCTTTGCCTCCCCTCCTCTGCTCTGTCTGGGGGGTACCACCTTTCCTCCCACCCACTTTGAAATCCTCGTGTGACCCTTGCGCAGGGCCTTCTTCTGCTGTCACCCACCGCCAGCATCCCACAGGAAACCCCGGGCTCAGGATGGCCGGGGGGCTGCCAGGACCCCTGCTCCTTCATGAGAGCCTCTAACAAAAGCCAACTGTCCTCTTGCTTTGCGTGGAGGCATCCTCATGTGTTTCCCCCCATCCCTCCCCCATCACAACCACAAAGGATAAAAAAGGTGTTTAAAAGTAAAAGCTGCAAACCTGCCTAAGACCCTGCAAATCCAGGAGCCAAGGCTTTCAAAAAGTTTCTGTACGTGCCAAAGTACACGTTTACCCATAAAATTGTGAGACATACTGATGCTAGTTATCGAATATTTATAAAATGGGAACGCTTGCTCCTTGTGAGAAAAGCTTCGATATTCTCCAGCTCTCAAAAACTGTGAGACTAGCCAAAAAAATCTGTGGCTGGAGGACAGCCAGCGCATACCCAAGCTGAATGATGACAGCCCATAATCATTTTTGTCTCATGGCAGATGACTGGCAATAAGCATATATAGGGCTCAGCCTTCTCCCGGTGTGGCTCTTCTGTTTGATTTCCTGAAGTGCAGGAACAAATATCATAAAAATCTCTGAATGGGGGAATAATTTGCTTTGGGAGGGACCTCTGGAGGCCAGAATTATGTATGTAAATTAATGAGATTATAAATCTTTATACAAACACCTTGATTTTCAGTCCTTCTTGTCTCCTTTAACAGACCTCTGCCTGGCCCATGCCCTGCTTTTTACCTTGCCACCATCCTGCAAAGCTGCTAATTAAATGCAGAGGGACTGTCCCTTGCATGAAGCAGGGAAATGAACTCCCCACACGCCAACGAGACACCTCGCACCGTACAGACTGGCTTTGGATACCTGCTTTGGCCCCCCTTAACCCACCAGCAAAATCCTCTTTGCCCCTGTGGTGCAGGACCATGCTGGCTCCTGCCTCCTGGAAAAAGCCACATGAACACCTCCAGCATGGCTGCCCGGGTACCAACGGGCTTTGTGGCAACGGGAACAGGCTTGCACCAGAGCACCCCAGCTTTCTCTCCCTCACACACACACTCCATCTCCAGAAGAAGGACTCTTGGCTGGTTACACTCTATCAGGGCCACAGAGCAGATGGCACAGAGACCCAGCTTGGAGCACGTACCTGCCCTGCCCTCTAGATGCAGACAGGGGAATACAGCACAGACACAAGCTGAGGAGGAGTTGGTGTCCCCCCTCCTTTAACTTCTTGTCTTGTTGCATCTTCCACTGGGGAATCCTCCTGCTCCAGGCGCTCCAAGTACACGAGGAACATCGGCTGGGCAGAAGATGCTCAGACATCTGGCCTTGGCAGATGGGGGACAACTGGCCTTGCCAAGGCCAAGGTGAAAAGGAGATGCTTGCATGTGAGATGGGACCATCCTCTTTCCGGTGAACAGGCCCCCAAGAGGGCTGCATTCACTCTGGGTGAAATAAGCCATGAAATGAAGCTCAGCTCTGCCAGCCCTGCTTTAAACAGATGCCAGCAGACACAAAAAAGATCTTGCTGGAGGAGGAGAGTGCTCACAACCTTGTTGCAAGAACACAAGGCACACTGAGAAGGAAAAGCAATGATGGAAGGAGAAAGCACCCTTGGCGGTGCATTAAAACCTAGAACTGGGTGGAGATCATCCCCACCTGTTTGCCTCTCCCTCTTGTGTAAACAAGTTGGTTTGCTGACTTTCATAGCACCAAGAACCAGTCCAGGCTACCTGGGGCTGACCCAGCTGGGAGCTGGCTCCCAGGGTCCCTGGGTTCCCCCAGAAAAGTGCCACAGGCTTCCCTCACCAGCTCTGCCCACCCAGTGATTTGGCCAAAGACGGAAAGAGGAGTGGTGGGCACTAGTATGGGGTGTAGTCTTTCTCAAGGAGTCAAGGAAGGGCCATCCCTCCACTTTCTTCAGCTGTGTCCATTTTGCAACTAAAATGCATGTGCTTTTATGCCTGGCCCCGTAAATTGTGCAGTGAACCTCAAGGCCACAGCTTCAAAAAAGGGGGCTGGAAAAAGCACACACACACACACACACACACAAAATGCCTGTTCCCAGCACCTCCAAAACCCTTCTGGGTCCTGCATGGCCCTAAATCACCACGCAGCATCACCAAACATCAACCCGGCAATGGATTTGGGACCCCAAACCCAACTCAGAGATGTTCCCTTCCACACAGCCCATTCCTACCTGATTTACGTCTGACGCTGAAGGATGAGGCTTTAAAGCATCCCTTCACAAGTATTTCTCAGGTAACTGATTTTCTCCTCCATCTCATTAACAGCCTACAGCAAATGCTGTTTCCCCAGAAAGAACCATGTTCCATCTGTTACAGCCATCTTAAAACCACCCTGTCATTCCTTCCCTCCTCGTGGCCATGGCAAAGCCCAGAGAATATTTATCAAGAAGCAGACGCAGCAGCTTTTTATGGTTAAGCTTAGGTCATTAATCTCTACTGAGAGTTTTCATAATCTTCCTCAGCTCCACCATGTTTGTTTAGCTCTCGGATGGTTGCACTGTGGAGCTCTGGGTAATTGCAGATTAACTGCTTTTCAATATTAATGACTCTTCATTCATGCGCCGGGCTCTCTGCCTTCCAGAGCCCAGGCAATAGCTATTATTATTATACTTTCCTATGCTCTTATGGGCCAAAATACAATGAGATGAGCCCAAATCTTCTGTGTACGACTGCTGCTTTGCAGCAGAAGTATTTCGGAGCAAAAACGATTCCCTCCTCCAGCCAAATGCAGCCAGCTTCCTCCTGCAGATGGCTCAGAGGAGCTGCTCTGAGCCACCACAAGCTGCAGTGTACTCAAGGACAGATAGGGACAGTAGCCCTTCTCTGATGTCCTCATCCTTCTAGGAGGGATCTTTACTTCTGTAGCCCCCACCCCAAAGCCCTGTGAAGCAGGGCAGGACATGTGGCCACAAAAACCTCCCAGATTAAGTGAAACCTTCCCACAGAGCATGCTTATTGCAGAGGCACTAAAGAGCTAGTCTTCTGTCTCCAACACCTTCCTCACCAGCCTGTCCTCTTTCTCTCCTCTCAGGCCTCTTAGGGTGCTTTAAGATCTTGGTCTTGTTTGAAAGCCTTCCCAGGACATGTAAAGCCTTCCCAAGAACTTGCCCTCTTGACGAGTTATTCACAACCAAAGAAACTGCCCACCCCAGGCTGCCCACACATTAGTCCTCTGCTTTAAAAATACCAATGGACTCAGTGGTTTTGCATGAGCTTGATGCTCTCTGTATTTGTTCCCCCAGCCCATGAGTGGTTGGGTTGAGCTGGCTCCTGTGACCACGCTGTCTGCTCTAGCATCCTCTGCTCCACATCCAGCCTTGCCTTGGGGTGCCAAGCTGCTCCGCTCCAGGCAATATACAGGGCATGAGCTGCACCAGGAGCCAAAAAGAGTTCCCAGTTCCCTCTTTGCTGACACTGAACTGGGACCAACGTGTCCAGATGCTGTTGAGCAGAAACCCCTCACCCCTCCGCCAGCCCTCTGTCCTGCCCCCTGGGGTGGAGGAGACCTTCACTATCTGGGGGGCAGAGGCAGCTTGAGGTGGGACTTCAGCCCCAGGGCTTTGTCAACCACATCGGGGGCTTGCAGGCTGTGCCACTGGGCGAGGGGCCGGCGTGGGTTGGACAGCATGTCGGACCAGTGCCGCAGCTGGTTGCCTGTTGCCCGGCAGCCAAGGAAGAGTTTGCCGATGGGCTCGTTCTTGGTCACTTTGTCATGATCCCAGACAGAGATGACCAGGTCCACGTTCTGGGGGGAAAGCCACACAAGAAAGAGAGTCAGTGGAAGGGGGCTTGCCGCAGCAGGGACCCGCTCAGCCCTGAGTGCTGCAGAGAAACCCACCTGGATCTGATTGAAAGGCACCTCAAAAATAAACACCTCGTTGAAGTAAGGGCTTAAGGTGTTTTTCTTCACACTTGTCTTCTTCTTCTTCCATTTCTTCCTGTTCAGGACAAGATGCACCTTAACAAAAGGATCTGAGGAGAGAGAGGACATGGCTGGCACAAGTGACAATTTTTGTCTGCGGAGCTCAGCCACAAAACAGCTTCCCTGGGCCATTCCCAAGCGGAGCACAGTATCCTACTTGTCGGGCAGGAGTAGGAAGATCTGAGCATGAGCAGCCCCTGCTTACCTGAGAGCCCATCAGAGTCCATCCGCTTCAGCTTCTTGGCTTCCAGGATGAGCACTGTCAGCTTGCCGGTGCTGGGGACGTAGCGCAGTGAGAAGCAGATCTCACCCAGTTGTTCTTCCTGATGGAGAGATACCAGCAGTGAGCACCGGGCAGAGGAGCCGGCTCACCTGGGGCTGGACCACCAGGCTGGCCACAGGTTTCCTGGGTCTCTCTCACCCTCATGCTTGCGCCGACAAGCCTGCTTCTTGGGGTGGTGGCAAGCAAAGAGACAGTGCATCCCTCCCAGCAGTTTTCCACCCACCAGGACCAACCTCCACTTTACTGGCTGCTGCCAGGTCGCTCCACTGCTCGATGACATGCTGCAGGCTGACACTGGCCAGGGGCAGCCGGACCTCACCGATGATGTCGTGCTTGGCAAAGCGGTTGAAGTCATAGATCTGCATCACCAGTGTGGATTCAGGCACCTCCGCCTGGGGTACCTGCCGGGGAGGACCCAAAAGCCTGGGCTTACTCCTCAGTGGCAGCCCTGCCCCACAGGACCCACTGCCCCCGTGGATGCAATAACAGGTCTTTCTCCCTGAGGCTTCCCCATCCTGATTGCAAAGGCATCTCCCTGCCTGCAGAGGTTTTTGCCCAGGGAGCAATGCCCATGTAACACTCATGATGTGATCAAAAATACGTCATCAACTATAGTTTCTTACCAGGAAAGTGAAGCTCTCATTGAAGACAGGGTTCAGGGTCTTGCGGTAAACCTTGGTCTCATACTTCTTCCTCATATCTGACGTTAGGTAGACGATCACGTATGGATCAGATGTGCCTCCACTGTCCATGGCTTTCAGCTCAGCTGCCTGCTTCACACCTACTTTCAGCTTAAAAGGATTGAGGCAGAAGGTCACCAGGTGGTGGAGGCCAGATGACTGGGGGCTAGGTGGGAAGCCAGATAGTGCAGCAAGGAGTACGCCGCTGCACTATGGGGGTGCAAGAGCTGGGTGGCTGCAGGCAGGGGGAGAGGTGCAAGAGGGTATGGTCCACCTCAGCGGGCAGCAAAAAGGGACCATGCAAGAGCAAAGCCTTTTCCCCGCTGCACCACTGCCAGAAGCATCCCTACCTCCTGAGCACGGAAGTTGTACTCCAGGGAGTACTGCAGCTTTCCTCGCCCCGTCTGCTCCACAGCCAGCTCCAGGTCCTCCATCTCAGGCTGGACCTGCAGCAGAGAGCAGCACTACCCTCAGGACATGCTCAGCCACATCCCCAGCCACCCCCAGGACCACCCAGGCAGGGTGGCAGCAAACCTCTCAGGAAGGAGGGAAGTGGGGGAGAGGAGAAAGCAGGACGCACAAGGCTGGCCGTGGTGGAGCTGCTGACAGAATGCATGTTGACTCTCTCCTTCTTCTTCGGCTTCTTCTTGCAACAGCAGCACCTGATGATGCAGATGAGGAAGAGGAGGAAGAGAACGGCTGCTGCCACAGCCACAGCGATGAGTGCCCATTTGGGTACTGGTGAGACGTTCAGGGAATGGAGATGGACAGAAGAGTTAAAACCAAGCAAAAACATAGATAGTGGTGTAAACCCTCTCCTGGTGCTTCAGCATTAAGTTGTACTTTAAAAATTGTCCTTATAATCCCAGACAGACCTCATGCAGGGAGGCTGTGGCTGGAGAGCATTCCCCAAATACACAGCAAGGATGCCCTGCGCACCCAGTGAGGCACAGTACCCCTTTGCAGCAATCCCACCCTGATGGACCCTGACGAAAAAAGGGATTTGGAGGGAGGGAGAAGTGGATACACAGCCTCAGATTCCAGGAGCAACCCCTGGGATAATGCTGCCTGAGAGAACAGGGCAAGCGCTGCCATACTCACGTGGGATCCGGCTAAGCCAGCTGCCCAGGAAGCCCGGCTGAGCCGTGGTGGGGATGGCCACGGGGGTGCTGGCAAGCAGGGAGGCCGTCACCCTGCCTTTCCTGGCTGCCACCGCCATGGCTAAGCTGGGGTGACCTGGGGAGGCAAGAAAAATTAACAGGGTGGGGATTTCCTTTCCAATAATATGTATGCTGCCAGTGGCCCAGGGCTCTAATGAGAGCAAACACAATTAAACCACGAAGTCCAGCGTAAGCGTTTAGGGCTTGGCCACTTTGGCAATGAGGTGTAAAATGGAGCTGGAGGGAGCTGCGGGCAGGGAGGGCTCTGCGCCAGCCAGCCCCTTGCCTACAGCCTTCTCTATATCCTTGCAAGCCTGCCTTTGAAAAGGGGAGGGAGCAGGGGATGGATTAGGGAGTTTTCCTTCGTTTTTGAGAAGAGGAATCACCTGGCTGTAGGGGGAAAAAACCCAAGAACTGTTTTGTGTTGGCTCCCCCCTGGCCAGGCAGCATGAGCTGAAGGGTCTGCTCAGCCCCAGGCAAGCTCCATTGTTAGCTAACACCTTTTTTTGGCTATTTTCCCCCCTCTCGTGGGGCTGAGGAGCGGGATTGCAGTGGGGCTGGTGCCACCAGCCTGAGATCACACTGGCTCAGAAACTGCATAAGCCTGACCTGTGCACATGGCAACGCTGACGCGACTTAAGGGAAGGCTTCAAATTTAAAGCAGAACGGTTTTTCACTACTGTTCTCCCCGTAGCAAGGCTCTTATTCTAGCATGAATGCTTCCTCATCGCCAACACTTCCTCCTCGCCTCCTTTTGGGCGAGAAGCGGCAGCGGGAGAGGCGTTCCAGGAGCCGGGCTGCAGGGCGAGCAGGTCTGCAGCCATCACAGCACTGGTGGCACCTGGCCTCAGTGCCGTGACCGAAGCTGGCAGGTATGTGCCTGTTTGCCTTGGCTGCCCCAGCCGCCCGCCTCGCATCCCAGTGGGTACCTGCTCGAGCTGCCAACGCTGCCTCGCTCTGCCTACGTTCTGCCCACCCCACAGGGCCATGTCTCCTTGCATGGGGATCCTCTGGGGGAGAAACCACCACTGCGCCTCCCTCTGCTCAGTCCACCAAGAGCTTTTAATTTTTCCAGCATGGGCTTTGCTGCCTGCGGGCATAGGGCTGGAAGGATGTGGGAATTGCTGTCATCCCTGCAGCATCATCACTGGGGTAATGAGGGGCAGGTTAAGTGACTTGCCCAGGGCCACCTGGGACATCTGTGCCATTGGATACCTGAGCTCCGCTTGCAGCCTTGCCACCAGCAGCTTTAATGATCGGTTTCTCCTGTTCCCACATGCGGAAATTGGTGGCTGGTGACATGCCTGCGATGCTTAGGAGGCACTGGGCTGTGGCTTCAGGCTGTGGTGGTGGGTAGACACGACAGTGCAGGCAGGCAAGCACAGAATTTGGTGTCTCAGGAATTTTTCCCTGCCATACCCCATGGATTGTGTCACATTAGTCTGACATTGTCCTGGTTTAAAAAAAACCTCACCCCAGTCCTGCAGGACATCCTGAGACACTATTCTGGGGGAGATGGGGACAGCCCTCCTGCCCTCTGACTGGTCTGGGAGAGACAGCACAGCTTTGGTGGGCTTTCCAGGGACCATCAAGCAATCCTGCTCCTTGAAAAGGGGCTGGGAGAGCTCTGCTGCTCACTCCCACCCTTTGCTGACTGGGGTCCCGAAACCAGACTTACCGATGCGTCTCCTTCCTGGTTTTAGTCTCCCTTTCCCTCTGTGAGATCTCCAGGACCAGCCACCGTGTGTGGCAGGGGCATGCTATGAGATGAGATGGGACCCTGCCGGGTGCAGAGCTGGGAGCAGAGCAGGGATGGTGGCCACACAGCACCACGGAAACAGGAAAGTCGGCTTTGCCAGCCCAGGAACCAGGCGGCCCCAGGAGCTCTGTCGGCCCCACCTCGCTGCTGACCCAAGCGGTGCTCACACAGGTGAAAAACCAGTGGGGAACTCCCTGCTGGACCAGGAAGCAAAACCGTCCCTCCTGCCTGTGAGAAACTGGCGGGCATCACTGCCTGGCTCTGTGCCCTGCCAAATTCGCTTCTTCAAGTTATCCCTGCAGCGATGCTGGGCTGGACCATGCAGCTGCAGGCACTTAGCGTAAGGGGATGGATGCTTGCAAGGAGATGGGTGCATGGCTGCATCCATCCCTGGTGAGCCCTGCACTTGGAGGGCTCAGCTCGTTGGCCCACACTGGCACTCCATGGTTTAATGCACCCTGCAAGGGCCCAAGAAATGTGTGTGGCAGTGGGGAGGAACGGAGATGCTCCTCTCCAACGTGGCAGGGAGGAGAGACGGGATGAGGGGATACTGCTGGTGTGGCTCCATCCCCCAGCACATACAGGAGCAGCACCAGGCACACAGCCAGAAGCAATTTCACCAGCATCTCTGTCACGTTAAATTTATGGTTACCCACTTCTTCCCTTGCTGCCAATTCATCAAATTCAGCCCCAAACCTGCCTTGTCACCACACAAATTTGGGGCTGGAAGCAGGGAGCCATACCGCCAGTGAGCGATGGCTGACACAGACGTGGGGGAAGAGTCACCAGAAACCAGAGTTGTCCCAGCTCTGCCTGGCCACCCTGGCTCACCGGTCCTGCCAGATTTTCACATGGCCGCCAAGGCCACACAGGGCACCTGGCCACAGGAAAGCTGGGCAGGCTGCCTCTTGGCCACCTAAAACCTCACCCCACTCACAAGCACCCTGCACTCCTGCTGCTCAGAGAAGCATCATCACCAGGAACAGGAGATGCTGTGGGAATGATACTGCAGCAAACCTCTGGGAGAGAAACATAGACACCAAAAATGTTTTTGCTCTAAACTGGCAGTCCTGGAGGACTGCACAGGAGAAATGCATAAGGGGGATAGGGAGAAAAGGGAACATGCCCAATAAAATCGATCAGGGAAAGGGGGTTTGCAGACACATGCTAAAAGCTGAGCATATCAGTAGCCTTTTCAACAGGCTGTTTCCTAGAGACAAGTATCCCGGTGAAGCCAAGCTGCGCAGGACCCCATTGTGGCCCACACTTTGCGAGGAGATTTGGCGATGCCAGTGATAACCTGGTGACACGCAGGGAAACAACTGCTTGGCCTTAGTGCAGGTGAGCTCAGTCTCCTTTGGCAGAAGCCAGGCTGGGAAGGGTGCTGCTCCGGGCCATCGTGCCAGCAGTGGGGCAAGGGAAAAGCTGCAGGAGGGCAGCCATTCCTGTGTATCAGCCTCACACCTCCCCACTCCCCGCCCCCCCCCACCTTTCTAAATGTCACTCTTGTGCAGAAAGAGGGTGTTGAAACACCCTGGCAGCATGACCCTCACAGGGCCGGGTGCTGCACAGCCTGTCCAGGGGAGCAAGGTCCCAGCCCAAAAATCACCCCTGCAGTGCACGACAGGCAGCTCCCAGAAAAGAAGGGAAAAGGGACCTAAAAATATTTAGAGTAAAATCATAAATGTGGCAAGACCCCTCTGTACCCCGGCTCAGCCTCCTGCACACTCTGCGAGCCGCTCTCGAGGCGGTAACCCTGTATTTTCAGTCAAAACCACAACCGTTATGTATTCAAGGGCTGGGAAATGAGAGGTCTGGGTGCAGGCTATAAATACCCCCACTACAGAAATAGACCTGCGGGCAGTGAGTGGCGACTGAGCCCAGGCTCCGAGGGAGCCCAAAAAGCAGGACCAAGGGGCTGAGCCCCTTCCCTGGGGAGCAGCGCGGCCGAGGCCAGGCCCGGGCGGCCATGAGGGCCTGTGCAGTGCCGGCTGGGAAGCACAGCCCAGCCCGGGCACTGTGCCAGCCTGCCGGGCTGCCTACAAATCCCAGCACGCCGGGGAGCGGAGCTGCACCCCAGTCTGGCTCCTGCCTGCTTCCTGCCAGCACGGGGACAGGGGGAAATATAAACAGCAGCATCTGGGGCAAGGTCTGGATGCTACAGCTGGACACGGCTGTGCCGGGGAGCAGAGGCAGCACTCCTGGTGAGTTGGGTTTTTTTTACTTCCTAGCAGAACGCTGGCTGCAGGCAGCACGGTTGGTCGCTGCTCCCTGCTACGCAGCTGTAGGGTGAGCTGCGGGGACCAGCCAGCATCCGTCTGGAATGCTTTGCTGTGCATCCAGCATTGTGTACATCGGGGGGTGCCGGCAGCGGAGACGTGTGTGTGTGTGTGTGCATATACGCATATCTGTACCTAAGCGATACTGCACTTATTAGGGGCAGGTGGAGGGACAGGAGAAGTCAGCACTTGGAACGGCAGAGCAGAAATTCAAGGTGGTGTTCTCCCTCCCAGGATGAGCTGCTCATCTCCATTGTCTCCTCTCATTTCATTTTCACTTTTAGAAAAGCGCTCGGCTGAAATTTGGTCAGAGGACAGCTTGTCCCTGCTCAGCAGACACAAGGGTGGTTGTTGCCACCCTCTGCCCTGCTCTGAGGGAGGAGACCCCTTCCCAGCACACATTATGGGTGGAAGAAGCAGAGGGATGCGCAGCATCTCCAGGGTTTCCAGGCACCCCCTGGCTGGGGGGGCAGCTGGGGAGTAGATATGAAAGCATTGAACCCCCATGGCAAGGCTCAGGCTCTTGGGGCTGGCGTCAACTGAGTGCATTTCCTACCAGCCCAGACAACACTTTGCACACCCCCTGAATAATAAAAGTAAGTAAATTAAAGAAAACTGAGGCAAAAGGAAGGTCTCCCTGCTGACCCTGACTTCTCCTTCACTCTGCATGCTGGCTTTGGTCTATGCTTGCACAGCCCCTCAACCCAGTAATCAGGTAGGGTATGAACTGGTAAATGAGGTTTTAACCCCCCTGCCTGTTTGTGCAGAGACCTCATTGCTGCCTCTGCTCTCCAGAGAAACTCCACAGCATACTTGTAGGAGCTGCTGAGTGGAAACAACCCCCATGGGATGCCCCTCTGTGGGAATGGGAACAGTTCCCATCCCACAAGCTGAATCCTAGAAGTCCATTTCTAACACTGACTAGTGCATAGAAATGAAGTGAACAACGTGGTGATTACAGGACCCGGGTGTATAAAAATAAATGTGATTTCTTATTCAGCTGCTAGGCACAGGCAGACCATGTAACCCCCCTACGCTTTCACCTGCCAGACCTGGGTTAGCACAGCCTACACCGAGACCATTACTGTAGGGTCTGGCTGGTTCACAGGGCTGGGGAGGAGCAGACCAGCCCCATCAGCAGGATCCCGTCCTGCACCCAAGCCCTCACCACACATCTCTACTTATTCAGACCTTTTGTAACCACAAATGAGCTGCTCGCACAGTGAAACTGCTTACTTGTAGATACAAATGCACCATTCAAACAAACAAAAAAAAAGTAGCAAGAAAGGCAATAAGGATGTGAACTAGAAGCCTACCCATAAGATCTTACCTATTTTGGCTTTTTAGCTCCAATCAATCTCCCAAGCCCTAGTTAAGATGTGTAAAGACAGACTTACTTTGCTGGAAAGAGCTTCACAACCACTGTCAGCAGTTCCCCCTGGAGAAAAATACTCTTTGGGGGGGGAAGCACCACTTCATCTTTAAGGTCCCTTCCAACCTAGAAGATTCTGTGATTCTGTGATCATATTTAGTTGGAAATATTAAACCAGGCTTTCTCAGAGCAGAGCCATTGTCAGCAGAAGCAGGTTTACTTGGGTTGCTCCACTTGGTGGGGAGGATGACCCCTTTATTTTCCACTCTTCCTCCTCTCTAGATTGGCTGTATTATAACATATCATTTTAATTGTATATTTTCCTCTTTGAGGCTGAAAGTGGAAGATGGCAGAGCCTGAAGGCACAATCATAAACACTGATGTGAAACAGGTAAGAGGTTGTTCATTACAAAACATACATCCTGTATTTCCAAAGCAAGTTTTGAAATGCCACCACAGCAGAGGATACACCACAGCCCAGAGCTGTGGTGGCCTGAATTGCTTGTGCCTATGCTTCAGTAGAAGTGGCCTGTACCAGGGCTTCTGGCCACCTGGTCGCAGCAAGGTCCATGTAATTTCTACATGGGAAGAGGTTGCTGGACTGAACCTTCAATTGCATGGACAGGACGGGTGCATTTGCTCACACAAATTTTGGAGCAGCCAGAGAAAAAGCAGCAGCTTCTGTACATATGTAGAGACTTTATTAGTCTCCAGAGCTGAAGGGTAAAACCACCAGTACGTGCAGAGAAACAGCAGTGCCCAGCTCAGCACAAACAGTGTGCCCACAAACACAAAAAGTATGAAGCAATCCCTTCTGGTATGTGCTGTCCTCAAAGCGTATGGCACTTAGCAGACAGGTTAATGTTTCATAACTGCCTGCCCCGAGGCCATGGCTGTGCTGTGCCCACAAACACAAAGAGTATGAAGCAATCCCTTCTGGTATGTGCTGTCCTCAAAGCGTATGGCACTTAGCAGACAGGTTAATGTTTCATAACTGCCTGCCCCATCCTTGGTGGCCTGAAAATTGATTGGGCTTGGTACTTCTCCTCCAAAGGCCCTCTGGCATTGGGAACTGTGACACACGGATCATGCCTCCAACACCCAATCTCACCACCCCAGTCAGTGGAGCCCATCACCCCACCTCCCCTGTCTCCTTCTCTGCTGGCACCTAACTCTTCTTTCTTCCCTGTTCTGCAGAAAGACCCCAGTGAGGCACTGGTCATTGCGGTGACCACCAGAGCCATCTTCAACCTGGAGGAGGAGCACAAGCTCTACCTGGAAAAGGGCAAGGAAGAGTACATAAGGCACCAGCAGGCCAACCAGAACAAGCCCCTGCCACCAGGCACGGCTTTTGCCTTCATCCAGGTGAGCCCCACACCTCACCAGGGGAACATGTAGACACTCGCAGGATGGGGTGAAAGCTCAGCTTTCCCAGATTTAGGTCTCAGCTCCCATCACAGGGTGCAGATATGCCTGTCCTGGTCTTGGTCTCTCCTCACCAGTCCCACACGTCCACCTTCCCCCTGGTGGATATCCTGCTCTCTGCACTCCTGATCATGGCTCTTGTAGTAAGATTGCTCTGTCTGGCTCTCCATAACGTGCTAGCCTTGCCATAGCTGACAGATGCAGCACAAACCACTAACCTTAACTGCAAAAGAGCCCCAGCAAAGGCATCACAATCCTGCCCCTCTAAAAGAGTCTCATTTCTCGCAGGCAGTGCAGTATGTGAACAAGAAGATCCTGGAGAGCAACCCAGCAGAGAAGGACCTCTTCGACATCCTGGTGCTCTCCAACAACAGCCCAGAGAGTGGAATGCGCATCATCAACAGTGCCAAGCACTATGGTAAGGGGGACATCATCCCCGGAGGTGTCTGCTTCCCCCTGGGAGGCTGCAAGGCAGATAAGGCACCACAGTGGAGCGTCATTGGCAAATAATAGAGAGCCAGGGGACACAAGGGGAAGGAGTTACTTTGGAAACAAGCCCA
This sequence comes from Calidris pugnax, assembly GCF_001431845.1. Taxonomy (NCBI): domain Eukaryota; kingdom Metazoa; phylum Chordata; class Aves; order Charadriiformes; family Scolopacidae; genus Calidris; species Calidris pugnax. The sequence goes on from NW_015091240.1 coordinate 2,667,368, forward strand.
ATTCCTGCCCACCCCATGCAGTTTGCTGAGGCTGCTGGAGCACACTGAGCATACAGGCTCTTTGGCAGAGCCCAGCTCCCTTCGGCCATATTCTTTGCATCAGGGGGTCTGGTAGTATTTTGCATGCCTGAGGCATCCTTAGGCAGCTACTAAAGAAACAGAATTCTTAAAAAAAACAAACAAACAAACAAAAAAACCCACCACCACAAACACAAGTCACAACCTAAATCTGGGATTTAGGTTCATTTAAGGGAGGGATGAAGGGAATATTTAACCACACTCTGCAGTTTTGTAGGAACAACAGGGCAAGAAGGTGCAGCAAGAACATGCAGGTTCCCCACACAGCACTGGGAAATGGAATGTCCCAAGCTCTGCGGCAAGGCACGCTGAGACCCTGGGGAGGGAAGAGGGGGCTGTGAGGAGGGTGTTGCCCCATAACAGACTTTGCTCACATTCCCTGAAGGCCTGGAGATCTCAAAGTTCTGCTTCGTCAGCGACGAGGACTCCACGCAGTACCTGAAGTCCCACGGGGTCAAGCTCTTCCTCTCAGCTGACAGGACAGACGTCTGCAATGCTCTCCGGAGAGGTGTGTTCTCCCCTCCATCCCACATCCCCAAACCCACCACACTTTTCCCAAGCAGCTCAGTACTACGAGGCAATGCCAGAGCCGTGCTTTCACAGGGGCAAGGGGGTGAACGGCGCATTGATTGCTAGTACAGTCCTGAAAAGTTCATTCTCCTCAACAGTAGCCTGCAAACACACCAGGATTTATCAGATGCCTTCACAAGTCACTGAGTGTTTTATGCATAATTCTGGCCATAGGTCTGCCATGGGCTGGTCATTCCCCGCCTGACATTTAAACCTTTCTACCCAAGATGCTGCCCATCGCTGCTCCCTGGATCAATGAGTGTGCATTGCTGGTTCCCAGGGCTTTGTGAGGATGCTATAGAAATTTGCTTTCCTGGTACATGCGGAGTTACCATGTGCTCAGTGATAGATGTAAGCAGATGCTTGACCTGGATCGGAGGGAATGGAGTCTCCCCAACAGCTCTAATGGGGTTAATCGCCTCCGTATTAATTTGCTTGAGTATGAGCACATCAGCTGGCCAAGGTCCTTCAAGGTCAGGAGCAAGCCATCTGCAGCCTGGGCTTTCCTTCGCTACACAGCACATTCCTTGAGCCTCCTTGAAGGGCATCATCGCTCTGACAAGTCTCTCATCAGTGGGCCTCGGTCCACAGATGAGGGCAGGCAGGGAGCAGCCCATCAGAAGAGACCTGTAATTAAGCCAATTACCCCAATCGAGTGGAGGTGCCAGTCCCTATTACTCACAGCACAGGGTGCTAAATCTGGGCATTAAAGCCAGGCTTAGCGGGGTGAGCAAGCACCAGGAGAAGGGCTGCCCATGCCTACACTACCACCCATCGTCTCTTAGCAAACCGAGTGTCTCTCCAGATGTCAGTGTCTGATCAGCAGTGCTGTCTTGTCCATCTCCATGGGGGAATAACTCAGCCCTGGAAAGGCTGGGCTAACACACACCCCCAGAAAGACCCCTGGTTTGGAGACCCCAGCGTTTTTGTGGTGTGGGCTGGGGCCACAGTAGATGAGCAGGGAGAAGCTGGCCATGCATGAGCTGCCCCCAGGAGAGGTTGTCCCGCCTGAGCCCCACCTTGCTCTCTCTCACAGGGGTCTCGTCAGCGCTCGTCTTCCAGCAGGAGGTCCAGGCCCCCAGCACTCTGCTCCGCGTGGTATTCGATGGGGATGCAGTGCTCTTCTCTGACGAGACAGATCGGGTCTTCCAGGAGAAGGGGCTGGAGGGGGCAGTGCAGTACGAGCGGGAGATGGAGGCCGTGCCCATGGGAGAGGTGAGCAATCCACCCCACCTTGATGGGCATCCACAGACTCTGCATGCACCACGAGCACCTCTCCCACTAGAGCTTTGCCCTGAGTAGCCAAAAAAAGCACAAATCCTTACAGGATCCCTTTGCATCCACCACTCTCTCCTTGGTGTGGGCCTGATCTGGAATCCCACTGGAGACAGATCTGGCCCGACGTCTCCTGTTAAGTGAGCATCAACTCCCAAATATCCAGGATTGTGGATTTGTAGGCTAGGATCTCTTGCTGTGCAAGTCCCTGCAAGACTCAGATCCAGAGGCACTGCTCATCTTCCTGGATGTACCTTCCTGGTCACTTTGGGATTAGGATGAGCACCATAAGGCTCACCTTCCTCCCAAGCACCCGAGTGCACAGCAATGCCCAGTCCTGTACCACACAGGTGTTCCTGTGCTCTGCAGAGCCCTGAGAAACCCTGGAAGAGGAACTAGTGGCTTGTGCAGGCAGAAAAGATGTCTCCTTATTTCCCACTCACTTCTAAGTGTCTTGCTGTGCTTCCAGGGCCCCCTGAAGGCTTTTGCCATGCACCTTGGGAAGATACGCAAGAAGTTCAGCCAGGAAAAATCACCCATCCGCACCTACCTGGTGACTGCCCGCAGTGGCCGGGACATGGGCATCCGAGCCATCAAGACACTCCGGGAGTGGGGTCTGGCCATTGATGAGGCTTTCTTCATGGACGGTGCTCCCAAGGGCCCCATCCTCTCCCAGATCCAGCCCCATATTTTCTTTGACGATGGCCTTCATAACATCCGGGGGGCTCAAGACATGGGCATACCCTCTGCCTGGGTCCCTTCCTGCTGCTGATGGGCTGCAGGCCTCCCTCCCAGCACCACAGAGGACTGGGCCAGTTGAAGACAAACCTTCTGGTGACGAGGGAAAGATTTCCTAACCTGCAGTAAACAAGCCTCAGGGAAAGAGGATAAGAGCATTGTGTGAGAGCACAGACAACCTGGCAAGACTTGATGTTTATTTCTGCTCCTGATATGAGGTCCTTTAGGTTTTAAGCAAAAAAAAAAAATGCAACTACTCCAGAAAGAAAGGATACATTTGCTGTGACTCTGAGGACTACCACCTGTATATCCAGGAAGACCTGGGGACTTTTTGCTTTTGCAGAAAAATAAATGAAGCTGTTGCCTTCCACACATGAGCTAAGGAAGCATGAAACCAAGCACTAGAAGTTCTAGCTTTAGCTGCGCTCAGTCTGCAAGATTTATTCCCAGGACCTCTGCCCAAAGGAAGCCCTCAAGACCCTGCCTCACCAGACACACTCAGCTTGGTTTCCTGAGAAGACTGATGTGTTAGCAAGTCCTTCAGGCAGCTCCAGCCAAACTCAGCAGACAGAGAAAGACTTCAAAGCTGTAAAGAATTTACAAACTTTTTAGAAATGGGTGACCAGGTTGAGGAAAGAAAGTCCAAGCTGTTCCCCTTTATAGAAAAGATTATAGCACAAGTCACCTTTCATTAGGCATGCAGGCTGCTCACAGAGTGCCCTTAGGAGACCCAGACGTGTAGGACAATCAGCTCTTGGAGCTGCAGGAGATGGTCCAAGGACAAAGCTGCAACCTAGGTCTGAGGTCCATCCAGGGGACAGAACTGCCACATAGCTCCAAAGTCCCACCAGGAGAGGGCACTGGAGATGGGCTACCTACAGCACAAGCCATGCAGGGGTCAAATTACAGACCAGCACCCCAGGGACCAGAACAGAACTAGGTGCCCAGGCCTGAGCTTAAATGGGTCTCCAGCGTGTGGGCGGAGGGGGTGGGTGGGTGTCCCAGGTGTGGCAGTTCAAGGCAGGTGGGGCTCATGGGAGTGCTCAGGACCCTGCCTGGAACCAAGTAACCTGCTGCCCAGGATGCTTCTCCACCAGCAGTTTGGTCTCTGGTTCTCATTTTCCCGGGGAGCAAGCAGCCCCCCAAGATTCGTTTGCAGGTTTCTTTCCCCAGGGCTGGGTATGAGGAGCTGCCACTAGAGGCCACTGTGCTGCCTGGGGATGTGGCACCCCAAAAACCCCAGGAGCTCCCCAAAGCCACCTCATAATCAAACTGGCTGCTCAGGGCAGTACCTGCTTGGTGGCAGTGGGATTATGGAATGGACGAGATAAAGATGATATTGGCTTAGTTTTAGTTTGTTTAATCTCAGTGTAATCAGAAAGTAATTTTTTTTAAAAAAAGCATCGCAAGTGTCACTCTCACCAATGCCTTTCCCCCCCAATAAAGAAATAAATGAGCATCCCCATGTGAGCACTTGTCCCTCATGCCCGTGTTCAGTGGCATAGGAGGAGGGCTGGGATAATTCCATGTTCTTTTACAGGCATTTGATTCTTTTATCCAATCTTACATGTGCTCATTGAGCTGGGTTCAATGCACAAGAAACCTTCAGTTGACTTTGTATTAGTCCTCTGCCAAACTTCTTGCATCCCCAAACCTGTGCCCTTCTGCTACCCTGGGCTTGGGGGCTCTGCAAATCTCGCCCTGCCAAGGGGAGCTGCTGACCCCACTGTGCCACTGGCATGGGTCCTGTCCCTGCCACCGTGGCCACCACACAGGGCCAAACTCGGGGCTGCCAGGGCACAGCAGGGCAGCCGTGTTCATGTGCAGGGCTTTGTGAGGAAGCCATCTCCAAAGATACAACGCCCAACAGGGTTTTAGCACCAGCAGTCTGTCCCCTGGCCTTTTCACTCAGTTCAGATGCTGAAATTAGATGTCTCGAGGTATCAACATCGACAACATCAGCTACTCATCATTCACTAATAAAGCTAAGTACCCGTCACCCTCAATCACTAAGCAAACATTAATTACAGGATACTCAAAACATGCCGGGTGAGCAGGTACAGATGCTCGTCCCACTTTTATGCAGGTCAGATACCACCAGGCTTGGTGTAGGGATCCAAGCACCCATCTCCTGCCCCCCTCACCATGTACAGCCAGCTGCTTCAGTGGCAGCTGGCACTGGGGACCTGGACATGGCAGTGTTGGCAATGGAGGTGGTCCCAGATATCCTCCACCACTCTGACCCATGGCCTTTGCCAATGCCTGGACAGTGCCAGCCTGAGCTTGGTCAATGCCTTGGCCAAGGGGGAATTAGCTGAGTCAAGGGTGGTGGGGACAGGCCCACGTGAGCCTTTGGAGGGTGCAAACTGCTGAGGCAAGGGGAAAGCGCCACACGCCTTCCTCCAGCTCTGTCAGCATGGTGGGGGATGACAGGGCAAAATGTGCCCAAAATGGGAAAAAAGGAAGGAAACTCAGGGTTTGCAGGGTTGTGTCATATGGGGCTAAGTGCAGCTGCTTCAGGCCATGGCTCAAAGGTGTAGCATCAAAACTGCCCTTCATTGCCCTGTTCCAAAGATGGAGCATCAAAAGCACCCTCTGGCAAGGACTGCTGCAGCTTCACTCCCTGCTGCAAGGGCAAACTTCTCGTTTCTGTCTTCGAGGCATCTGTAACAAGTTTGTTAATGCTTGGGATGTTCCTCAGGTCTTGGCTTTCAGAGGCATTTTAATCTCCTTCCTTCAAGGGGTTGCTGGTGCCCAGGGATCTCCTGCTGCTGCTACAGCCCAAAGGGGGTTTAGCCGCTGGGACTAGTTGCAGGATACTTCTCTGATATTTATCTCAGGTTTCGGGGGTCAGGGCAAGGAAGGAGGAGGTCACACAACCATGCCACCCCACAGGGACAAGCTCCCTTCGAGCCCGGCTGGGTTTCACGCTTTTCCACTCCAGGAAAAGAAATGAAGGGGCGCAAAGCAGGATCTGAGGACCTGCAGTTTATTCTGGCCATCCCTTATCAACGACCCCGCGCTGTCCCAGCTGAAGCTGCCCGGTGTCCGGGTCCCCCCTGGCACTGCCCCCCCAGTGCTTGGGACACCCTCGTGATACCATCCCAGTGCAGGGTGGGAAGCGGGCAATGGTGGGAAGAGCAATGTCCCCGCTCTGCTCAGCCGCAGGCGGGCCAGCTGCCTCCTCTGCCCAGGCCAGCGCTGCCCGCGGCGCCGAACAAGCAGCCCTTGTTTCGGGGGGAGCGCGTGACCCCAGTTATTGGAGACTGTGGCCAGCTGGCCCCAAGGAGTTTGCAGGAGACCTTTGCCCAGGAGTGTGCCCTTAATCCCCCACTTACTGCACCAGTGAATTTTAGGATTTTAAAAAAAAAATGCAATTTAGCTCTATGAGAGAAAAAGAATTTTTTTACGAAATGGTGGCACTGCAGGGAGGGAAGATTGGCAGGTATTTAGCTGCTAACAGACATCTGCATTGGCAGTGTCCAAGCAGTTCGGCTTTATTGACTCCTGACTGCAGCGGGATTGGATGCTGGAGGCTGCAGGACCCAGGCGCAACTGCGGTGTCTCCCAGGAATGCCCCACACCTCCCTCCACCCACAACCTACAAGGACCCTCGACCACAAGCACAGGGCAATCATCTTCACATTTTTTACCTAACCGTAAGCCACACCAGTGACAGAACTCCCTGGGAAACACTCAAGGGTTCCCAGCCACGGAGGCTGAGACGCCAAGTTCCATGCTGCAAATAATTATAAACAGGGTGTTTTCCGTGCAGAAGCTCAGAAAGAGGGTGTGCAAAGCTGCAGACTCTGTTTGCCAAGGTGCTTAAACGTGGGTTCAAGATCTTAACCCCAGGCAGGCACATTGGAAAATGCTGGCCACGGCAGCAAGTGAAGCTGGTGCTTAGAAGAAAGGTGACAATAAATAGGAGGGAATTAAGAGCCTTCATGGGCCTATTCACACAGCAACACCCGCCCCGGGAGGTCAGGATTGATTCACTGAAGAGGAGCTGGGTGGCTGCTCCTCCTCCAAAGAAACACATTGCAATTTTAAGCCGATCCTTGGGTTGCCATGGGGTGTTGACCCTCATCTTTCCGAGCCCATCTTTCCGAGATGCTTTGGTGCTTTGTCACACAGAGAAGATGTAATCGCATAAATGATGGTCTTCTTGAGGCAGCTTTGTCTGGAAATTAAAAGAAATAATTAAACAGCATCTAGTGCTGGCAAAGAAAATGAGATGGATGGCATGCTCGGATGAGGCCGGAGGCACATCTCTGCATCAAGCATGGAGATCCCACCTGTGAGCTGATACCCCCACCCCAAGCTGAGCACGCATGGCCCCAGGGACCGTGGCAGGGATTGCTCAAGGCGGGCGATGAGGTGAATCGGGTCCCAGTGCTCCCTATCACATCCTGGCGTGGGAGGCGATGAATGGATGCCATCATTGCCACTTACCACCTCATCCCATCAGCCGTTGGTCACGCTGCCTGCTGCCAGCGCCTGCCAGGGTTGTTGTTGTCTGTCTCCAGCAATTTCAGCCTGCTGCAAAATAACTCGGATGAGGCAAACACCATGAGATCCCTGCCCCGAGGAGCAGACAGGGACAGCAGGGGTGAGGCTGGTCCCCTCCTCCTCGAGATGGGTACCAGGTGTGTCCCCGGCTGTGGGGGAGGATGGGCCGGGGTATGCGGAAGGACGTCCGATGCTGAGCGGGGTAAGGCGCAGGCAGGCGGAATGGGGGCAGCAAGGATTTGGGCAGGGCCACGGAGAGTGTGATGCAGGGATGGGTGATGCCAAGTTTGGCAGCAGTCTGTCGAGACACGGCGGTATATGAGTAAACCCTAGTGAGGAGACATGAGCACATCTCACAAGTTTAAAGACCATAAGCATTTTGCTGTACAAGGCCTTTTTTTTAAAAAAAAATACCTAGGGGAAAGGCTGGAAGAGCAGGATCTGATAGAGAAGGTCCACTAGAGTGAAAGCACCCCATGCTCAAGGCCCTAATGGGTTCCTGCCCATCATGACACCCAGCCGTGACACCTAGCTGCTGGTGAGCCACCCTCACCTGCCACCGGGATCAGGGTTTGTGGTGTGAGAGACACCAAAGGAACAATTACCGCCCAGCCTAAGCCTTTTGCAACTTAGCATCTCCCCAAGGTCACAGCAGCCCATGCTGGCAGCCAAAAAATGTTTAAGCAGGCTGCCCGCCAGCTCTGCCTCCAAACCAGCCCCAACCAGCCGGCACCAACAGACCAGGGATTGCCACCACCCACGATGTCCAGGATACCTCCCGCAGCACCTGCAGTGCTGAGATGTGGTGGCCAGAGCCCAGATGAGCCCCTTTGCTGTGCTCAGAGCAACCCCTCCCCTGCTCCCACGTTTCCCATCAGCCAGAGCTGCTGCAAAAGCACCTTCAGGTTTGCTTTTGCGGGTGTCACCCAGAAAGAGGGTGTAATTTGGGATGTGCCAGTGCCGCTGATAAACGCGCCTTCACCTTGTGAATTGTACATCAGTTTAGGAAATGGCATGGGGAGTGGGCGAGGTCCTGGCACCGCGCCGGGAAAAAGTTACCACCGCTTTGCTCCAGGGCTCAGGGCCGGTGAATCAGGCTCTGCTAATTAGCTGCATCCAGCAGCTTCACACCGGCACCGTGAGCTTGAGTTGGAGTTAGGGTGTTTGCAACCAGACCTGCCCGGACTTGTGTGCCTGTAGGCTCTGCTCGGCTCAGACAGAGGAATATTTTCTTTTTTTTTCCCTTTAGCAACGAGCTGCAAAATCCCAAACGCATTTTTCTGAATTTGAAGAAGATATTCATCCTCTAAAAATCCCACCCGCAGCTTTGCGTTTAACACCTCTTGGCCAAAAAGCAATCAGCGCTTCTGAACTGAAGTTTTCCTTGCCCCTTAGGTCATTGCAATTCAGGGCATTGGGTACCACTGCAATAACTAAATTTTTAAGAAAGTATCAAGGAAGGGGTGAAGCCAAATACACGGGCACACCACAGGGAGAAACAGGTCACCATATCACCCCTGCCAGAGAAACTAAGCAGCATCAGGTCCCTGGCTGTATGGCAAAGGGCAGATGGGACACCCCGGTGTCACCTGCAGAGAGGACCCCAGTCTCCCAGGGCTGGGGCTGGTGCACCTCCCCACAGGAGCCGTTGGGGCTGAGTCATTCCACCTCCCCTTGGGAACCCTCTCTGGCAGAGATCAAGGTTGCGAAAGCGTGTCCCGCTCCCAGGGGTGCGTCACCGCACGCCCACGGCCATGGCTGCCGGGGACAGTGCTCCGGCTCACCCCCAGAATCAGGGAGATGCGGGGGGCTCGGGAGACAGACCAGCAAGGAAAGGGCTTCATTCACTGTGCTGAAAATAGGAGCGAGGAGGGACAGGTCCCTCAGCCATCTCTTGCACATCTCTGCCCGCTCTGGATGCCCTGGCTGCAGCACTCCAGGTCTTGCTCCAAAAACTGAGAAAAAATGCCTAAAAACCTCTGTGCCCAGGCTCATGCCAGCCTATCTTTTGAAGATAACACCATGCAACTCTCACAGTCCTGGCCTACAAATAGCCACACATGCTCCCAGCTCCTGGTTAAACAATCTCCGCTGTGCCTCTCACAGCTTTGACACCAGGGCAAATATCCCACAGGGGTGCTGAGGGAGCCCGAACGCAGAAATCCAGACTCCTTGCCAGGGCCACTGGTCCCCAGCACACAGGTGCAGCCGTGGCAGCTCCAAAACCACCAGTGCCAAGGGCTGGAGACAAATTAAATGCTCTGGGGATACCTCCTACCCCATCCTGAGAGCACCCACGCGAGGATTGTCATCGTAACGTTCCCCGACTCAGCCCCGTCCTCCCTTTTTTGCAATAAACCATTGGGCAGTGACTGGGCTCCCCATGCGATGGACACCTAGGTTGCTTAGAGAAGCACATCTAAAAGCAGCGACCCTCTCATGTTGGCACAAGAGCAGCTCCGAATGCAGACGCAAGCCCTGCTACCACAAAGCCCAGGCCAAGGCTCGCTCGTAACAGCTTTCCTAACAGTGAAACTTGCCCTTAATCCCTTGGGAATTAAAAAAGCAGACACAGGCTGCATCCAGACTGCTTGACCCTGCTGAAAGACTTTGCTCTGCAGTGCGTGATGGTACGGGGCTAGCACAGCATGCCGTCCTCACCAGCCCAGCTCAGCACACCCGGAGCCCTCTCCAGACCCACAGGATGCTGGGAGAGACTGGCCAGACTGGAAGCGCTCGTGGAGGAGCTGCTATAGATGCTCCAGCCTGGAGGGCAGGGGCGCGTCGCCTGGCCTGCCATGGTTTCCCCACCACTTCAAAGAGAAGGGAGGAGGGCTGGTACCTCACCGGCTCCACGGCTGGCTCTGGGAGAGCCTGGAAGGGTGTAGGAAAGCTCCAGGCTTGGCGTCAGGACTATCCCTTTCTTTTGCAAAGCACATTTGCAGAGGGGGTTGGAGCCCTTGGGGAGGGTGGGTTTGCTTAAGGTGGGACAACAGTTGGGGCAGGTTACGCCTGACCTGCAGTGCTCAGTGCTGGGGCCCAGGGGACAAGAGGAGGATACCCAAGGGGACAAGAGGAGGAGGATACCCCCAAGATGGAGCCCAGGGCAACAGGCATGCCTCCAGGGTCAGGCTACAAACGCTGAGGACCTGCCATGCCTCGGCCAGAAAGAGCCGCACAGGGTTTTGCTGAGTCATGCAGTGCTGTGAGGCAGGATTTGCTGACTCAGGGTCAGTGGTGCTGGCCCGGAGCGGGCGCCTGCGGGGCAGGAGGGAAGTGGGGGCTGGCCGGCCTCCAGGGAGGCACCGCCGAGCCCGGACGAGGTAACGGGACCCGGCAGGCCCAGGCAAAGCCTCCGGCCATCACTCCGGAAAACCTCATCCTGGCAGGTGCCGTGTCCCGTGGGGAGGCGGTGGGTTTCCCCACACCCCTGGCTCAAGGGAGGCATGGAGATTTGGACAGACGGCGGGACAAGATACACCCCGGGGCAGCCGTACCCCCCTAAAACCACTCGGCGCAGAGCGCAGTCGGGGGGCATCAGGCACAGACGCAGGGCAGCGGGAGGGTGGAAGAGGCTCAGGGAGGGAGGGCGGGGAGGAGATGGCGTGAGCAAGGTGCCCATGACATGACCCAGTGATTTTCCAGAAGTTGCACGAACACGAAGGTGGTGAGAGAGGGACCCTGCCACGAAGCCAGGGGCCCCCCACGCCAGCAGCGCCCAGCTTGTCCCACCAGCCACTACTCTCCCATGCCCAAGGCTGGGCACAAGCAGGAGGAGAAAACAAGCACCCTGAGCCCTCAGGACTGGGAAGGGAAAGCGTCTGTAAATCCGATTTTATTTGTATTCTTTTTTCTCCTCTGGTCTCGTGGCTCTGTAAGAGCTCAGTCAGGGCAAACTGAGCAGAGATTAACTCCATCCCCAGCCAGCGGGGTGGCACCTCTGGGCCCTGTTGTGACACCTCGGGGTGGCAAAGAGCCCATCCTGGTGTTCCCCTATGCTCAGCCCTGGGGGGGAGGGCACCCCTCAGGATCTGCTGGTGGCTGGTGCCCCCCGGGACTCTGCCCAGCACCAGCATCACCCTCAATGGCTTTAGGTGGCCTGGTATCACCATGGTGGCACCCTGAAGGAGAGAACATTTGGCTCGGCACCCCCCACTCCCATGCAAACAAGCTATGGTTCAGGATATGGCCACCCCCCAAAAAAAACCCTCAGCTTGCAGGGATGGGTTCCCCCCAAACTGGGGTTGTCCTGGGGCCAGGGAGAAGCCGGGGGACTGTCGTGGCCCCTCTGCCTGTGGTATGGTGACAGTGGGTGGGTGGCCGAGGTCCATGGGCTCTGGCAGGGCTAGGGCAGGGGAAGGCTGGCTGGGGGTGGGTGTAGGGGTGTCCCCCCTCTACCTCCGCAGGGAAGGGAAAAAAGCCAGAAAACCTGGAAAGAAGTTAAAAAAAAAAAAAACAACAAAACACCAAACCCAGCAGAAGGAAGCTGAAGACACAACACAAGCAAGCACGCGCGGGCGGGCGGCCGCCTCGTGATGGGTTTTAATGGTGTTGATTCCCCTTTTCCCGGAGGCTGAGTCACGGGGCCCGGCGCCGGGGGTCAGGCCCGGGGGGAAGGGAAGGGGGGGTAACGTGGGGCGGCACCCCCGGCCCCGCACCCCCACGCCGCTGCCCCCGCCCCGGCCCGGCCCGGCCCGCCCTCACGTGACGCCGCCGGTTGCAATTTTAGCCCGTCAGCTGACTCGAAAAATCCCTGGAGAGGGGCCGCCGCGCCTACAAAAACAGGGAAGGCGGCCGGGCGCGGCGTCGCGGCCTCCCAGTGGCGGGACCCACCGGCCTGTAGCGTTTCCCCCCTCCTTCCCTACGCCGCCATCGCCGCCATGGGGCCCCGCGGCCTCCTCCTGCTGCTCGCCCTGGCGGGGCCCTGCGCGGCCCTCATCAGGTGAGCCCCTGGGCTGGGGCGGGGGGGTCCCTCGGGGTCTGCGTGAGCCCCTGCGGAGGGTGGCGGGGGGGGACATGGCACACGCCACCGGGTGCCGGTGCGGTGGCGGCCTCCGGGGTCCTCTCGCAGGCGCCCCCCCGGTGCTGCTCCCCCACCATTAAAGCGGAGGAGGGAAGGGCTGAGACCCTCCGCCAGGTGGAGGGGTTGGGGCTGCTCTGCTGCCTGTGGTGGGGAGTCTCACCTCGGCTCCTTCTATTCCCGGTGACCTTTGGGAGCCACCTGCCGTCTCTCCCCCCCATATCTTCCGTCATTGGGAAAAGCAATGAGCATGGCAGCACGGCAAGGGGACTGGGCATGGGGTGCTGGTGGGATCCCAAACCTTGTCTGCCCTGTGGTGGTGGGTCCCCTGGTTTCAGTGGAGCTGTGCTGCCTCTCCCCTGTCTGCGCACACACCCCCTTTAGCAGGTGGGTATTTGCCCTCCCCTTGCAGGATCCCCCTGACCAAGTTCCCCTCCATGCGGCGGGTCCTGAACGAGGTGGGCAGCGAGATCCCAGACATGAACGCCATCACCCAGCTCCTCAAGTTCAAGCTGGGCTTTGCCGACCTGGCTGAGCCCACACCGGAGATCCTGAAGAACTACATGGATGTGAGTAACCCCTTCCTGCTGACCGCTCCCCCTCTGTGGCAGACCCCAGGGTGATGCTGGCCCAGTGGCTGTCCCTTCTGTGGGCCCCCATGTTGGGGTGGAGGGGGGCATGGAGGGGTGTGGAAAGGGCCATGTCAGCCTTGCTGTCCCGCCACAGCTGGGGAGGGGAAGGAGGGAGAAATGTTGATCCCATAGGAGAGATTCATGCACCCTCATGGCTTGGTAGGTGATTGCCAAAAGTTGCTTCCCATCATTGCTAAACTAAAAATATTAATACAATAATTATAATGATAACATTAAACAACCTGCTGCCACCCAAGTGGGAGCTTTGCAGCTTCTGTGACCTATTTCCTTTCCCCTTTGTCACTAATTAACGATTGTAAATAGGGGCCTGCTGGCTTCCTTACATCTTCTGGCCTGTTTGGGCTTGGCTTTCTGCAAGACAGGGTCATAAAAATTGTGCTCCACTCCTTGGGGCGGTGAAGCATAAAAGAGCAAGCACAGGGCAGGAGGAGAGGGCTTGGACTGGGCACTGACTTGCTATGGGACTGAGTATGCAGGACCCTTTCTGTTGCTGTCCTTCATCTTCTGTATGGCCTTGGGAAAAGCCACCCTGCACCTCTGTCTTCTTTCCGGCTTCTTAGGGAGCAAAAGGACCTTCATAGTGGAAGCAGCAATAAAAGGAGAAGTCAGATAAAGGACATGAGGTTTGCCCTTGCCCAGCTACCAGACTCTTATGGGGATTTCGTATTTCTGGGTTCCCCACTGGGTACCCTCGTGGCTTTTTGCTGGTGGGGGGGAATATGTGAGTGCTGGCTGGAGGAACAAAGCTAGCACCGGATATTTGGGTGTTAATTCAGGATATTCTCCCCTGCTCCCCTTCCCCAGGGGCTCTTGTCACCCAGCCAGTACTATCCTGCCAGGGCTGTGCTAAGAAGAGCCACCAGTGTTTTAATCGGTGGTGTCGAAAGCCAGGGTGCTGGCAGTTGCTTCACAGTGTTGCCTTTTGTCCCTGTGGCTTGGGCTGCTGCTCAGGGTAGGACTCTGCTCCCTTGTCGCAAGGGGACCAGCCCAACCTGCAGTGGGAGATAAGGGACTGCTGGTCCCTCCTAGCCTGGCCAAAGCTCTTGCTGCTGGAGGAGCTGTTGAGAGGAAAGGCACAACCTCCCCTAGGCTGCCCTGTATGGTTCCCACCAGCCCATGGCACCCCTCGTTGGTCTGTGTATGTGATTTACGGGGCCTCTCTACTGAGGATTAATTTTCAAGCCCCAGCAATAATTGCAGAATCACTGGAAGCAAGTGCTGCCTCCCCATTATAGCTAGTTGCAATGGTTTATTAATTACTTGGTGAGCAACCCCTACAAACTAAGCTCATAGGAGGTTAGCAGCTTTGGTAATCCTGTTTGGTTTTTTTTTATCCTCCCCCCTCTTAATTAAGTACATGTTGGGGTTTGCAAAGGCCACATGTGGACTTCCCTTGCTAGCAGCCTCGTCTCTGGGGCCCTGATATAGCTGCTCGCCAGGCATGACATGGCTATTTGTCCCTTTGGGTGGGCTAGGGAAAAATGGATCTGTTTGGGACCTGCCAGGCATTCCCCATTCATCTTCTCCCCCTCTGGATAGAGGGATGCTCTCTAAACACTTCAGCCACCCATCTCCTGTTTCTTTCAGTCCCAGCAGAGATGCAGTCGCAGGGCAGAGGAGTATTAATTGGATACCTGCACTACAGGGACTTCTCCCAAACTCTCACCCTGCAGCCCTTAAGTACTTCCTTGGCAATGCTGCTGAAGCCCTTTCCTCTCTCCAGTTCCTCCAAAGTCTTCCAACAACACCTGACTGAGCATTTGTGTGTTCCTCTCCACCCCAGGGGCTTACCAGCCCGCACCAAAAGCCCCAATGGCAGCACCCACACCTGCAGTGGGCAGAGCTGGTGCTCACTGCAACCCACAGTTCTTCTGCAAACCTGCCAGCCAAGCAGCTTCCTGGCCAGTTTCATCTTTTGAGTAATGCAGGTGTTTTGCCTGGCTTGCTCCCATCTTTTTGGTTTTCCCTATAGTGAACCACATGCCAGCCTGTGGACCTTCCCCCTTCTTCCCCGTTTCCCTGCCCCGAAAGTCCTCCCCCACAAATGCCCATCCTGCTTCTCCTCCCCGATATATCCTGTTCCCACGCACTGTAAGGTGTGAACACCAAAGGGGAGCCTCCCTTCCAGAGGACAAAAGCTGGGAGCACACCACTGCCAAAAACGAAAGGAGAAGTGTCTAAATAAGAAGCAGGTCCCCTTTGCTGATCCTGAGAGATTATTTTTTTTTGGTCTTGCATCCCTTCTTGTAGCCATCTACCCCTGCTCACAGCTCCTTTCTCCTCCTTTGCAGGCGCAGTATTATGGTGAGATCGGCATTGGAACCCCGCCACAGAAGTTCACCGTAGTCTTCGACACCGGCTCCTCCAACCTCTGGGTGCCATCCGTGCACTGTCACCTCCTGGACATCGCCTGCTGTAAGTGTCACCAGTGCTGGCAACAGCGCGGCAGCTTTTACTTCCCTGCAAAATGCAGATCCTGGCATTGCAAGAGGAGAAACTGAGGCAGCAGCATGAAAGGGCTCACTAGAGGCTGATGACCTCTTTAGGGTCAGAGCTGGAAATAGGATCCCAACTTCCCACATCTAGCCTTTATTACTCCCTTCCTGTTTTTCCCCTCCATGTCACCCACGCACAGCTTCAAGCCTTCCCCAACAGCCTTGGCCCTGCAGCCGGGGAGCAGCATCATAGGTTGTGATGTTTCTCCCCAAATTATAGACTGATGTTGCTGTTGCCCTGTTGTGCAAGGCTGGTAGAAAAAAAAAAAATCAGCCTCTTGCCAGATCTGATACAAACTGTCCTAGTTTCTGGTTTATTGCTGCACAGAGCGTGTGAGTGCATGTTTATGGATTTATAATTAACAAGAGTCAGGTAGGCACAATGAGATGAGAATGTCTTAAGGACTGTGAGTTTCTTTGCTCTGTGGGGTTCCTATGCAATAAACCTCCACAGTTGAAGGTGTCAAACCTGGCCATGGCTAAATGCCATTTAAAAGCCACTAACTGTGCTGCTTGAGCAGAGAAACCTGTGGACCCAACAAATGCAACCATGAAAGGCCCTCAGTGCTCACTGCGGGTAGGGAGGAAATTTCAACTGTATATACAGCCCTGTAGTGCCCGCAGAGGAGGTGGACTTTCTACTTGCATATGTGAAAGGAGCTTTAGGAGACTGGTGGTGTGATGAGGTACAGATGAGATCTATCCTGGAGGTCCCTAATCTCTAGCAAGGAGCTGGCTTCTCAAGGCAGCAGTGTAGGAGTTGCTGGGACTGAAGGGCTCATTTTATGAGTATGCAATGAGCCTAACCTGCCAGACTAGGATCCAGGCAGCCCAGCCAGGGAAATCACTTTATAGTGTGTTGGTTTCCATAGGGCTTGGCTGGTTTGTCCTCAGGTTCTGTCTGTCATGCTCAACGAGCAGCCGGGGAGCTGGGCTGGCTGAGCTCACCACACGCCACTGCCCAACTTGTGACTTGGGAGGAATCTGCAGAGGAGGAATCTGCCCAGCCGTAAAACCAGGGATATCTTGCAGTTCCCAAGCCTTCCAAGGGAAAAGCCCTTCTCCTCTGCAAGTAACTGAATATTTTGAGCCCTCTCTGCGCAAAAAAAAATGACTATATTAAAAAAAAAAAGTTCCAGCTGTCTTGGTAAAAGAAACAGATAAGCCCATAAAGTGAAAATGGTCATGCGTAGAGCAGGCTATATTTAAAGCCACCCTGGTTCTCCATGGCATGGGGGGAAGTTTCACTCTGCTGTCTAACACACCCTGACACAGTAGCCACGTAGCCTCTAGGCTCTAAATACCTAGTGGTCAAATCCGATTTAACAGCCAAATTGGATCTGCCCACCTAATTCCCCAGATGATGGACGTGCTTTGTTAAGCAGTCCGGGCTTGGCAAGTGGCAGGTTCAGACCCACCTTTGTGTTGTTGAGTGTCTGGGTGAGCTGGGCAGTGTGGGGTTAGGTATTGGGGAGCCCTAGGTATCAAGGAGCGCTAATGTGTGTCCCTCTGTGTCCCCCTTCCCGGCTGCAGTGCTGCACCACAAGTATGATGCCTCCAAATCCAGCACCTACGTGGAGAATGGCACTGAGTTCGCCATCCACTACGGGACGGGGAGCCTCTCTGGGTTCCTCAGCCAGGACACTGTCACAGTGAGTAACAGCTGCCCTTGCCCCAATCTGCCCCATCCTGCTTTTGGCAAAGCACTCAAAGCTGTTTGATTTCAATGGGTCTCCCTTCTTGAATGTCCTACTTGTATTGATCATGCTTCAGCACCATGTTTCCAAGTGCTTTGAAATGAGGTGATGATGATGACTCAGGAGGTGACCAAAAGCAGGCAGAAAAGGGGGGGGAGTGTATTAATCAGCAGGTCAGCAGGCTAGGAGTGTGGACTGCACCCGTGCTGCTCTGCAAACGTGGTCTCTGGCCATCTCTCCTGCCCACTTCCTCCTGACCCTAGAAATTTCCCAGCTCAAGTGCATGCCAGCACCACTGCGCAGGCTGCTGGTCACGCCTGGCTTGTTGTTGGCCAATATCCATGCGGTAGTGATGTCCACATAAGCAGCTGTCCAATCACTGGTCACAAATGGGCTCTTTGCAACCCTGTGCTCCTCTGGTGTTGAGGATGGTGCTTATGTTTGTAAAAGCCATGCAACACCTGAGGGAGGGGCTCCCCAGCAGCTTTCAGGGTCCAGCTTCATTGGGGTCAAAAGAAAAATATCGAAGCAGAGCCTGAAGCACTCATGTGAGGAGCACTCTTCAGCATGTCCCTAGAGCAGGAAGATTTCAGTCAGGCCTGGAAGCAGCAGGCATTACCGCTGTGCTGCATTCGAAGGTGCCAGCAGCTCAGGCTGGGTGCAGGACCCTCTTCAGGGGAGAGAGCTTTTGATGGGCTCAATGAACCCTGACAATCAGTGCAGAAAAGGTCATGGGGCAGAGCTGGGAGAACACCAGCAGCTTTGCACCTCTGGTTTTGTTCTCTGCTTCCTGCAGCCCACCAAGCTTCGGGACTGTTTCAGTTTTCTTTCATGCCATTTACTTTCTGCATCCCTTGGTTTGCTTAGAAACGCCCCACCACAAAAAAAGCTGCCTATCTGAGCCTTCCTGCAACTCTTGCCAAATGAGGGCACCCTGCACGTAGCATCAGTGGATTCTCTTAGGTTAGGTTTGTGAAATACAGACAGAGCAGGCGGAGACATCTGTGTTCGTCCCAGTAATGGAGTGGGGCAGTGAAGTAAAAAGCAAACTTTATTGCCCTGTGAAAGTGTGGGCTGTTCTTAGGCGCTTTCCAGCTTAATGCAGGGTGTGAAGTGAGTCAGAAGAAAAATTGTAGTTTTTTTCTTTTTTTTTGTTTTGTTTGTAATTATCACCGTAATGCCTGCTTGCTAATTAGCTTTCTACTTCCCAGCAGCTCAGAGGAAGGATTTTGTGCCTAAGCTTGTTTTGGAAGTGAGGATGGCTCTTGGCAGCCAGCATGCCTTGTACCATTTGGTTTCTGTCTGGGCAGAAGCAAGAGAAACCTCTTGTGTGGATCCTGAGTAGTGGCACACTTGCAGTGCACAGGAGCAGGGGTGACTCGAAGGGTCAGGAATCTTCAGCTTAGACACCAAGATGATGCTTCGGATGCACAGCATGCCCTAGGCAAGCTCCCAGTTAGGTGTAGGCTGGAAATAGAGACATTAAAACAGTCTTTAGGTGACCATCTCAACCTCAGCCGTCCTGATGGGTGGAAGCAGCCACCTGTAGTAACACTGACATCTGACAGAAAGGCACTGGTTGGCAGGTGGTCCAGAGTCCCCCAGCCCTGTATTTATTAGTTTTTTTCTCAGAGGGTGATGAGCTCATGTTGAGCATCCTCTCTCCTTCTGTGGAGCAATGGTGCCCTGTAGCACTGTACTCCCCAGTGCTGCTCTCTCTCCAAAGAGTAGTGGGCTCAGACAGCCCTCTGCTGCTTGGGCATCTCATCCCTTTATCACAGCCCGACCCTGGGATGTCCTTCAAGGACAGCAAAGGAAACCTCACTGGCCATGGGGCATGAGGTCTCTCCTAAGGGCTGCAGTGCAGATGTGCCACACAGGAGTTGCCCCTTCTTGCCTTTCCCCTGTGCCTCTGCAGAGGGGAGAGCCCTGAGCCCTGGTGCCAAACTGTGCCATGGTGGCTCTTGTCTCTAGTCTGCCGTCACCATCGAGCACTTGCCCACTTTGCTGGGCCTGCTAACAAGGAGGTCAGGCCAGCTGCAGGGTGCTGACACCTGTCTGCAAAGCACTGGAGAGTGGCCACCACACAACCGTCCACTGGTAATGATTTTTGATTACTCCATGTCTGGGTGAAGGCCAGCTGAGGGACAGAGATGAAGGATCTGTCACCTGGTGCCAGTGCTTTGCTAAAGATGCTCTTGTGTTTCAGTCCTGCTGAAGACCGAGCACAGGCAGGGTCTGCTGAGACCCCACCACCAGGCAGATATCTGCATCCCTCTTGGGCTGTGCAAGGTTGGCAAAATTCAAAGAAACCTGGCACTCAGTTTGTTCAGTCCATTGCATTTTACTTTTTTGAAGTGGAAGCTTTATTGAACTTCCTGAGCTTCTGCAGGCCCAGCTGTGCTGAGAGGTGGAGTGGTGGCTTTCGTAAACCTGCAGCATACGACCGGAGCCCTCGCCGTGCGCTGGCGAGCGGATGCGTTGCTGTGAGCTGTTTGCCCCACATCCTGCCCTGTGGCTTTTAGCTTTTGCAAGGCTCGATTGCCCTTTCCTAGCACAGGCCTCCAATACCATTAAAGCCAGAACTGCCCATCGCAGCCTTGCACTAACCCCGGGGGAATATTAGTAATTTACAGGGATCGTTATCTGCCATCAGGTAGCAGAGGCCAGCCTGGTTCACTACAGGGCTGCGAGCTGGAGGCTGAGAGGTTGAAGTTGTCCTAGCATGGATACTAAAATTTCCCATGGTCAGCCAGAAGCTCGGAAACCTCCTGAACTGCTAGAGCCAGGAGGTAGCAGGCATGTCCTGCTCCCCATCAGCAGAGAGAGCCTGTTTTCTGCAATCTTCTTTTCAGGCATCTGCCCTTGCAGGCTGTTTCAGCT
Source organism: Calidris pugnax (assembly GCF_001431845.1). Taxonomy (NCBI): domain Eukaryota; kingdom Metazoa; phylum Chordata; class Aves; order Charadriiformes; family Scolopacidae; genus Calidris; species Calidris pugnax. The sequence goes on from NW_015091240.1 coordinate 2,687,289, forward strand.
TTCCAGCGGGGAACGCCAGTCCTTCTTATGGCTTGCAAGAGGTGACCTTTGCATTCGCAGTACTCTGCTTGCTATTTTCATGCTTCAGGCTCAACCTCACTTTCCTGGCTGGGTCTTCTCCCCTCCCACGGGAGGTCTCTGCAGGCTGATAGCTCTTCTGGGAATGCAGCAGTATCCTGGGGATGTTTCTTATATAGGGGAAATCACAGGGGTCATTAGCAGAAGTGAGGGGGATTTGTGCTCCCAACTCGGGACGAGTGCAGCACCCGAGGAGGTAGGACACAGAGGTGACTTAGAAGATGTGCAGGGTGGGAAAAGAGAGTTAAAGGCATAGCACAAGGGCTGCTCGGACTGGGAGGAAAGGATGAAGTAGGCAATAGGGGAAGGGATGTAGCAAGAGGGGGAAAAAAAGTGATATAGGGCCCTCTGTGCAAAAAGGAGGAGCCACAAAATAGCGTGGCACGTGCCAGGATCCAGCAAAAGGCTGAAAGGGCTGAGTGAGGTGGGCAAAGAGGGGCACTTTGCCGGGACTCGGGAGGTGCCACTCTGCTGCCAGCGTGGCCTGTTTCACCCCTCCCACCCCCCCTAGCCCCAGGGAGAATGGCACCGGGATATCTGGTTTCTGCAGCTGCTTACAATGCAAGGGTGAAAGCAGGCAGGAGTGTGGCAGCACATTGAGGGATGCATTATAGCCTATGTTCAGTGAGATCCTGTTTCCACCTTGGTCCCCTGAGTCAGTTTTCTTTACAATGCTTTTCCCTTCCCTCCCCATCTGCTGTCAGCTTGGTAACTTAAAAATCAAGAACCAGATCTTCGGGGAGGCTGTGAAGCAGCCAGGCATCACGTTCATCGCTGCCAAGTTCGATGGCATCCTGGGCATGGCGTTCCCGAGGATCTCTGTGGACAAGGTCACCCCTTTCTTTGATAACATCATGCAACAGAAGCTGATCGAGAAAAACATCTTCTCCTTCTACCTGAACAGGTAGTGTTGGGTTTGGTGGTACACCTCTTATTGCAAGGACAAGCCCAGCTGGGTATTTTTCTGTGTCTTCCTATAGCACTTCTTTCCGTGTGTTGGTTTACACCCTGGCCTGCACCACTGGGGAGTTCTCGGAGCAGTCAGGCCAAAATATCTTTTGTTTACTGCTTTGAAGTAAGAAGGGAAGTAGAAATGCAGACACTTTACTGATAAAAAACTGCATAGATTTGCTACTGGATTTCTTAACTGATGAAGGGACAGAGGATGTTTCCGGAGAAAAAAAACAAAACAAAAATAAACAGGGAGATCAGGGGTGAATAAACAGGTGATCAGGAGATTGCATGCTGCTAGTGCAGTCCCTGTTAGGGACGTAAACACAGCCCCAGTCTGTTGCCAAAATCTACAAGCCACATGGCTACTACTGTGTCATCTCTCAGGCAAGCATACCCCCCACCAGCCATCATGAATGATGGGGTTAACACTCTCTCACCCCCTGGGAAACCCTCCTGGGTGGCTCCCAGTGCCTTCCTACCCACTGCTGCTTGCCCCAGGACACCTCGTCATCCTCCAGGCACCTCAGTGGGGACTCTGAACTACTTCAGCTCAAAAAAGTAGCACACGGGGAGTGGGGAGGGCAGAGAAGGCTGCTGCTGGCCATTCGAGCGCCAGCCCTCCCCCATCACCATATTTCTTCCCATCTGCTCAACAGCAAGCTTTCATCTGACTGTAACCTTGAGGATTTGTCTCTGAGGCTGCTAGCTGGCACAGGGTCAGGTGTAGATAACCTAACTCTGCATCAGCCATGTCCAGCCCTGCACAGGTGCATGTTACAAGCCAATTATTCAGGGGGTTCCTACACCAGGGCTTAGTTCTCCTCTGCTGTTCCCCTTCTCTGCAGCAGGTTTCTCCAGGTGTCTGCAAAAGCACAAAGCAAAAATCTGCAGGATGCTTTGACTGGACCAAAATATTCCCATTTCCCCACCCCAACCTATCTCACAGTATCTGTCCTTACATTGACATTATAGCATGATGTAGGTTGTCTGTCTCTAATGCTGCACTCTCAAGCACCCTGGTCTGTGATGTAGGGGCATCCAGAGGGGTTTGTTCTCACCCTGCCCCTGATGTTGATGGGTTTGGGTTGTTTTTCAGAGACCCCACCGCTCAGCCTGGCGGCGAGCTGCTCCTGGGAGGGACTGACCCCAAGTATTACAGTGGTGACTTCAGCTGGGTCAACGTCACACGCAAGGCCTACTGGCAGGTCCACATGGATGCGTAAGTTTACCTTCTGCCCAACTACATGCATGGAGACATGTGCAGACAGCTTATGCCTGGGGTTCAGCTGAGACCCCCCCCAAAAAATCATCCTCTATCCCTGCAGCACATCCACACCAAAAAAGGCAGATTCAAATCCCACCCTAAGGCTTGGTCATTTGTTTCTGGAAGGGGAGGAGAATCAGACAGCAGGAGATGTTCTGCAAAATCCTTTCCTCTTGTTTACAGTTTGGCCCCTGAAAACACCTGTTATGCCCTTGCGAAGCAGGGAAGAAAGCTGGTGTGTCCTCCTTAGCAGGGCAAGCACCACAGATTAAACTCCGGCTTTGCTTAGCTCTCAGCAGCGTGTGAGCTGTGTGGCTCACTTGCACACAGCTCCAGAGGAGCAGGATGAGGCCCCAGGAAGCTAGCCCTTGACTGAAGGGCACGGCACAGCAATCAGTGTGCATTGTTGGAGGCGGAGGGGAGGAGAGCAGGCTGAGCTGCCGGTCCGCCAGCCCCGTGGTCTATTCTGAGCTCTCCCACGTGATGGGAACTTAAAAGCGGCCTGTGATCAGAGCGTGTCCTTTTCCTGGGGATTGCAGCCCTCTCCAGCACAGAGTTTAGTTCTCATCTTCCCCAGCCCTGCTGCGTTGGCAAAGTGTGGCAGACCCTTGGCCGGAAGCCTTTATCTGTCCACACTGTTGTGAAATGTGTTGTGGGTGAGAAAGCCAAGCAGCTCCTCTCTTATCTCTTCAGCCCTTCCCTTGCCCATGACCCCTTCAGCCATCACACCACCCCTTTAAGCCTTTGCGTTTTGCAGTAGCACGGGTCATATGCCTCCCTAATGCATTGCCTTTAGCTTGTTTGCATGCCTGTTAGTCATGGTGCTCAGCAGGCAGGGTATGCAGGCAGCAGTCAACTCTTTGCCTGCTGCTCCCTGCAGCCTTTGCTGAGAGGCCCCTAAGAGTTGTCTTCTGTCTGGGCTTCTCTCCCCAGGGTGGATGTTGCCAATGGGCTGACTCTGTGCAAAGGGGGCTGCGAGGCCATTGTAGACACAGGAACCTCCCTCATCACTGGCCCCACCAAGGAAGTGAAGGAGCTGCAGACAGCCATCGGTGCAAAACCACTCATCAAAGGCCAGGTGAGACTGGGCTGGGAAAGTGGGAGTCCACGGCCATTGTGGTATCCATGCTGATGCCCTGCTTTGCACTCCAATGCTTCTGGAGATCCTGGTCTCCTGCTCCCTTTGATCTCCATTCCCAGTCTGTGCTCCCGGAAAAGCCTGCAGCATAGCAGGGCCCCCTCTGTCTTTTGACCCCAGGTAGCATTCGATGGTCTGCTCATGTTCTTGGTAGAGGGCCCAGTCCCATGAACTTCAGATTTTGGGTTACCTCTGCCACCTGGGAGGCAGAGAAGAAGGGTTGTGAGCTGCAGCTGAGGCCAAGGACTTATGTTAAAGAATTAATATATTTAATGCAAATGACAGACCTTCCCTGCCAAGTTTTTAACCATTCTACTTAATCTCACAAGGTCATCTGTCCTCCCTGAAATTGCAGAGGAACAGGGATTATAAGGACCCTCTAGGAAGGATGCTTTGCTCTGAAACCCTGCCCAAATCACAGAGCCCTGAGTGCTTGTAGGGCTTTTCTGAACTATGGGGAGACCCTATGCTGCAGTAACAACTGTCTTAGACCTGCCACCCTCCCTGAGACTCACCAGTATTAATTAAATTGGCTTTGTCCGTTCATCACACCATGAGTCCCTGTCTGTGTGTCTAGGCTGTATCAAGCCACATTTTTTTCTCCTATGGCAGAGGAAAGACCCCAGCCCTGCTATGTCTGGTGCTGTGCTCTGGGGCTCAACAGAGCCAAAAGCTGAACCCAGCATCCTTTGGCTCCAAAACCTTAGAACACTCTGACCCTTCAGCTTGCAGCCCTGGGCAGGGAGCAGCCCACTTACCTCAGCTCAAGCCTCTTCTGTACCCTGAGATAAGTGGTTCTTGGGGAAAACCACAGCAAAGATATGGTTGTGCATAGGGTTCCTGAGGGTGTGGGAGCTGCCATCTAACGCCTTCACTGTTTCTCTTACAGTATGTGATCCCCTGTGATAAGGTGTCATCTCTGCCTGTTGTCACACTAACACTAGGAGGGAAGCCCTACCAGCTCACTGGAGAACAATACGTCTTCAAGGTGCGTCCAGGCGGCTCTTGCCAGCCCTAGGCTTTTCCCACAAGGCCTAACTTTTGCTGTCTCCACACAAACCTCAACCATGAAGTCCAAAATGTAAGAGCAGCTAAAACAAGGCTGGAGCTAGCACTTGGTGGGGAAAAGTCTGAAAGGTTAGGGTGATGGGGTGGTGGCACCGGCTGATGGACCCAGGCAACCTCACCAAAGTTCTGCAGGATCAAAAGAAACCCTGCCTTATGCTTATGAGGGATAGCAGGATGGGAGAGAAAGGGCAGGCAGGCTATTGCATCACTTTCTACAAACATCTTGCTCTTTTCTGCTGGATTCTGGTGCCATGAGGCCAGCCTTGTAATAGCAGAGGCCACCAGCCTGGCATTTAAGCCACCAGAGTGAATTTGCAGGGACCATCTTGTACAGAATTTCAAAGACAACTCTAATTCAGAGCTGTGTGGTCTGGGCACATGCAGCTCTACTTGATGTCTTGCTGCGTAAGGGCTCTGGGAGGGGGAGCTGCGTTTGGAGCCATGGGAGTGGTGGGTTGGGAGTTTCCTTTGCAAGCTGTGGATTGCAGGCACAGGTCGGGAGACACTGAGGAGCAGCCGGCGTCAGCAGGTGTTATTGCCAGGCCTGCAAGTTTGAGAGAAGGAGAGGACCTTCTCAGACTGAAGCTTTTGCTCTTCTCTTTAGGTTTCTGTACAAGGAGAGACCATCTGCCTGAGCGGCTTTTCAGGCCTAGATGTCCCACCCCCTGGGGGCCCACTCTGGATCCTGGGAGACGTCTTCATCGGTCCCTACTACACCGTCTTTGACCGTGATAATGACTCTGTTGGCTTTGCCAAATGTGTTTAAGCGCCTGATCCCCACTGCCTCTGCCACACACACACTTAACACATGCACGGGAGCCATACAGAAGGATTAGAAATCCAGTGAGTGGAAAGGAAAAAAAAAAATTAAAAAAGAAATGGAACTAGATTTAAAATTACATGGAAAATAGTCATTAGTGCCCTGCTAGCTACTTCTTCCCTTCCGTTGAGTAAGTGGTGCTGGGATGTCTCTAGTTGACAACCCCAGCTGGTGTAGCCCCTTGCTTTACTGCTAGGTCTTCCAGTATTTGTTTTTAAGAATGATTCTCAGAGCTGAACAAGGCCCTCTCATGTCTCCCAGCTCTGGTCTCCTTCCTGGGGGGCAGCTGGCTGGAGCCAGCGCCTCTGTTCCCACAAGGAGGCTGTGCGGCTGCTCTTGGGTTTGGGCTTCTGCGCTGGGGAGGAGGGAGGGGGAGGGATGTCCAGCACGTTATTTACTACTTCTTGCTGTTTCACTGATGAAGCGGGGGAGTGGGAGGCGGGGGAGAGCCCGTCTTCATCACCCCTTCGTGATGGGTTGAGGCAGTGACCACTAGGTCATTTCTCAGTGGGTTTGTGCTGGCTTGGTGCTAAGTGAGCACATCCTGGGCTGGAGTGACGGGGTCGCAGTAGCGTGCCCAAGGGTTGAGTTTCAGAGCCCAAGAGCTCTGCTGGTGTGTTTTTGTGTAGTGATGGCACTAGTGAGAGAGCTGGAGGCATGATGCCCATGTGCCTGACCTAAGAGGACAGTGATTCGGGAGGGGGGCTCCAGTCAGTGGGACTCTGGGGAGTATGAATATAAAGGGGGTCAAGATAGGATGTAATAGAGGTCACTTGAATTCATGGCCATGAAAACCTGGCTTTCTGCTGGGCAAAGTCACTTGACACAGGTTCTCTTGAGTTTGGGGAACTGCTGAGTTCCCCAAACCACGGATCTTCCCAGCTTCATCCACAGCCAGTGAGTTGAGAATAATGCTTCCTAAAGCAACTAAGTGATCTGCAAGGTGAAATCACACGGATAAAATCCATAGATGTTTCTTAGCCACATAAGACCTTTTGGAAGCATTATTCACAGCATTTGAACTGCCCAAACCTCAACAGACAGTTGGCAGAGCCGGCAAGCCCCCCAGGCAGGAGGGTGCCATGGCAGCTTGGATTTGCTTTCTGGGCTGCCCCATCCTGAAACCCAACTACCTTTAGCACCCTTCTTACCTCCTTCCCACCTTACTAACACTGGTGAGAGCTCTGTTCACGTCTACTCTGTTGCAGACTGAGTGAGGCACAATCCTGCTTTGGAGAGGTTGTAGCTGTTTTAGCTGCATTTGCAGATCCTTCCAGAGACCTGAGATTTGCACATACGGAGCTGCCTGCTTCACTGGGCTGGCGTCAGTAGGCAAACACTGGTGGAGCTAGGAGGACCATCAAGTGAGTTTTAAGCAGTACTGGAAAGCAGAAGAGGGTTTGCCAAGAATCCCAGCCTTCGCTGGGAGTAAGAGACTCTGTCCACTTTCCCAGTGTGCTGGATCAGGTCCTGAAGTTAGGGAGTGGCAACAGGCGAGGGGCAAAACTGAGGGTGGCAAGAGGACCAGATCACCACTGGCCATGCCCCCAGACCAGGCGAAACGGCAAAATCCTGGCTCCCCAAAACTCACTAATAACCCTGTCAGCAGTACCAGTGGGGCCAAGGAAGTTCCCAAGAAAGGTCCTTGGGCAGTAGGTGAATAGATGGTTATGCCCAGTGACATGCAGATACATCATTCCCAATATTGAATTCACCACTAACATGAGCGGCAAGGGTGGGGAAGAGGTCCCAAGGTGAGCTATAGGAGGACAGTGAGCATGTAGCCTGCAGATGTCCCTTGTCCCCACCTGCTGCAGCTTATCAGTTTGGCTTTATAACCATGCCTTAGAGTCTGCCATGGGCAGTGGGGACAGGCCTGGATGTACTTCTGATGTGTGTATTGTCACCTGCAACCCTGGATGCAACAAATGCTGCTCCCAAAGCTTGCTTCTGCCTGCTCATAGTCTTCACTGCAACGCTGCGTCTGGACGCCTAAGGACATCTGTTGCAGACTGGCTAGAGAACAGTAGTATGTTACCAAAAAAAAAAATCATCAGCTATTCAGCATCTCTCCAAAGAGCCCTGGTTTCACAACAGTTAAGTGACCAGAGCTCCTCCAAGTCCTGCTACATCATCTTCCAACTGCAGGATTTCTCCAGTGCAGCGAGACAGAGCCAGCCTCTCAGGCACCCGCTAATCAGACCCGATGCAGGGGGGGAAGCCTGACATGGAGCTGGTGGTGGGTTCTGAACACCTTTGGCATCAGATTTAAACAGGACGTGCAGTGCAGCCCCAGAACGAGCTGTCAGGCTACAGTTCTGCTGGGCATGCAATGCCTTATGTCGTCTGTGTTGTAGCCTCTTCCGTAGCCCAAGGCTGGGCTGATGTCTGTCCTCAGGCAGGCAGGAGGCTGCTTCCTGGGGAAAGAGCACAGCCCAGAACGATGCCCTGAGTGACATACCCTAGAATAGGCTGGAGGAGTGGTTCATCGTAGTCTTCCCAGAATGGGTCTCCTCCCCTTGTTCTTTTAGTTGCATTTTTAAACCAAACTCTAACCATGTGACTGTTGGGGTTTTTTAATCTAATTTGCTGTCAGAATTACTGTCTCATCATAGAAAATTGAAAAGAAAATACAGTATTTCCCCCCTTACTTCTGAGAGTAGTCTTTCATTTGAGATGCCAAACTATTTCTGAGTGTCCAGAGACTCTGTCTCCCTGACCTTTTGGCCCAGTATGTCTGGTCACCCACTTGGTGATCACTTGGTGACCCACTGGTCACCCACTTGAACTCACGTAGTTCAGAAGGGCTCCTTCCCTTCTCTCTGATAAGGAAACATGCTGGGAGCTGGTTGGGTTGGCCCTTTTCAATGTATTAAAACATAACCCAGCTTCTGCAGGACAACACGACAGTGTCACCTGCCTGACCCAGCACTATCAGGGTGGGAAGCACTCCTGGCATTTCTCCTAGCCTGCAGCCTTCTGCTGGGGCCACGTCTTCCTGGCTCAGTACTGTCAAGGGTAGTCCTCCAACAGAGTACTCGGGCTGTCCTCTGGGCCAGCTAGAACAAACTCCTGCTGTATTTGGCCTGCAGTGGCCAAAGTGGGACTCCAGTTTCCAAGTCCAGCCTAAAACTCCCTAGGACATGCAGTTTATACTTCCAGAGTGGTGATGAAGAAAATGTGGTGGGTTTTTTTTTTTCCAAAATGTAGGAAAAATCCATTCCTCTTGCTTGTTTGTGTGATTTTTAGTCCTAGTGCTGCTGTACGGAGGTTGGAGACTCCAATGCAGAATGAAGGCTCCATGTGCCAGGTGGAAGATAAGAGCTAATCCCTACTTTGAAAAAAGCATCATCTACATAAGCAAGACGGATGCAGCCAAGTCCCATCCCATTTTCTGAGCGCAGATCTAAGCACACAGAGCTTAACTGATTTCCCCACTGGCACATCCCAAGTCTCAGTTCCCCTAGGATGCCTTAATACCACAATCAGCTGTTCTACGCTAAAGAGATGGATTTAACCCAAAAGGCCTGGCTGGGTCCTGAAAACCAATCATGCAGCCCACCGTTCCTCAATAGCCCAAGGGGAGAACAAGTCGTCCACTGCCAAATATTTATTGATGGGAATAAGAGGGCGTTGTTTCTTCTGGGGGGATTGTGCCTAAGCCTTTAATTGTGCTGTGAGTACTGAATGTTACATCTCAGCAGGAACAATCACAGGCTTGGTCTTGGCCAAGAACTGGAGGAGCCAAGAGCCAGGATTGTCCACCTTTGCTTTTCCAGCAGGGAGCAGAGCACACCCCACCCTGTGAGCACCCTGCACTCAGCCCCACGTCATCCTGCCCAGCCAATCCTCAGCTTTACACCAGCCCCCTTATTTACCGCACCATCTCTACAGAATTCCACACACGTGACAATTTGATAACTCGCTTTTTATTAAATGTCTCCACTGCTGCAAAGAAGATGCAATTTTTCATCATATGTCTCCTTGAGTATTGGGATGGGTGGCCCTGACCCTCAGGGCTGACTTCATGGCCTTGAGCCTTCTCCAACCGCCTCTGCTCCAGGCTTTGCCAAAAGCCCACTCACACAAGGACCTGCCCAAGGAGAGGGAGGATGAGACCCCTCCTTTATGGAGATGACTTGCTCATCTGGTTGGTTCAGCAATTTTTTGATTGGGGAAACTATTTTTACTCATCACGAATGACTAAGCATATTGTATTGGGGGCTGGTGGCTTTTTATTTTTCCAGTCTTTCTTGGATTTATTTATTTTTAGGTTCCTTTGGGAGGGAAGAGAAGCGGAGTGCAGACTGAAGGCTTAGAGCACAGGAAATGGAGATCAAGGGAGAGTGGGGAGATGGGATTTACCCCTCCAAGCTTCAGGCCACCTTACTGCTTATATGGCTTAGCAACCCACTGAGGAATTTCACAGGGGGAATAGGAAAGAGCATTCAGGAGGGATAGGTCCTACTAATGGTTTTCCAGAGTGCTGGAGTAGGATTTGAGAAGGAAGACTTTCTCACGGGTCTTAAAGCGCTTGATTATGCTACAGCCCACACATTTCTAACATGATTATAGGAGAATTGCCTTTGGGGCAGGAAGCATCTTTCTGTTCTATTTGTCCCATGCTTAGCACGAGGGGATGCAGGCCTTGATGCCACAGTAATGCAGGCAATTATTCATACTCACCCCAGCTTTTATTTGAAAGTAAAATGGTCCTAGACCATATTATTGAGGGCTTGCATGCATGACCTTAAAAAACCCCGAGAAAATAGGAGGAGTGTTAAAATAATGCAGAATATTGAGGGGTTTATTCCTTGTGTCATTATTTTTTAAGCCAGTTCCCTAATTTTGAAGGGTCACGCGAATAGTTTTTGAACTGGAGATGCTGCATATATGCCGTTGTGATCCATGGTAATCAACGTCTCACCGCTCACACTTAGCATCAAGAAAGATGATGAATTACCAACCCAAAGACACAAAACTGCTCTGCAAACTGTAGGGTTGACCTGGTACCCAGAGCAGTGAAAAAGCAACCATCCAACCTCCCTGAACTTTCAGTCCTAATCACACTAGGGAACATGCCCACCTCTGTTGACCTCACGTACCTGTAGAACACCCTGCTGCTCCCTCTTGCCTCCTCCAGACCCGCTCTTTCACCTTTTTCTCTGCTCACTCCCCATCCTTCCCTGATGTTAAGAAGAGGAGCAGCCCTACCTACAGAGCTTTCCCCAGACAAATGAAGAGCAGGCTCGTCAGTAGCTCCCACGGCAGGCAGCAATCTGCATCCAAGGGGTTTTGTTGCTTCTCCTGAGCCTGCGGAAAGGATGCTCTGCACAGCTGTGGGTTGCCTGGGTTTGTCCAAGCCCTCCAGAAAAGTTGATGACAGCTGGCCACAGCTCTGCCTCTCCTACAAACCTCTTAATCCCACAGGAATATCATAGCTGCTTCCGCTTCTTAGCGGCTTCTTGGAGAGAGACCTGGGTCTCATCACAGGCAATCATAGCACTAATAAAAACCTCTCTACTTTGACAGTACCCAACACCTCTCCAGCAGCAATAGATCACAAACCACAGCACAATTTGTCCTGTTTTAACCAGCGCAGGTACCTTCAGAGGGATTAAACCAGCCTCATGGAAACTGGACCCCCTCCAGCCTAGGAGTGCTGTGGACACACAAGAAGTTCCCTTGCATCACACCAGTCCACGGGGATGAACACAGGGTGGGTGCCCCTACACAGGAGTCAAACCTGCCTGTGAGCAGCCGAGTGAATTACCATCCTAATTTCTTAGCTCAGCACTTTGTGGTTATGCTTAAGGCATTTCCAGAGGATTTCCCTTCCCCTGCAGGTACCGCTCACACGAACTGTTGTTTTACTCAGCCTTTTTCCAGTACTCCGGGATTTCTCTGCTCCCTTTTTCCAGCACCCCAGCTGAACCTGCTGCTACTTCAAGGCCACCTGTGCCAGGCTGGTCTCTGCTGCTGCAGGGTGACATGGTGTGCCATGGCTGTGTCCTCCCAAATGACCTGCACGCTGTCCCTGCGCAGCACCACCTGCTCTCTGGCATCGTGTCCCTGGGGGGATGCTACCACAGCACTCCACAATCAGGTTTTCCAGGGCAGTTGGCAAGGGGAGGCAGCAAGCATTTCCCTGATTTTGTGCCAAGCCCGGGCACAGCCAGATCCTCCCTGGCTTGTCCATCCTTCATGACATGCCCACCCCCCTCCCCTAAAGCAGCCGCATGCCCTGTGTCCTATTCCCAGGGTGCTCCCACCCCTGCCTGCACTGGGATTTGCTCAGTGTCAGCAGGATTTATCTCCCTGCATGCAGGGTTTATCCCCTCTCCATCCATCCCTCATGACTGGAGCGCTTTATTCCCCATGGCTCTGCATCACCACCACCTCGCCTCACCACGCTGTCCCCATTGTCCCCACACGTCCCTGCCACACTTGCTTTAGGCTTTCACCCAGGCCCATGGAAGTGAGCCCGTAACCCAGGATGCAGCAAGTGGCCACTGCAAAGGTCTCTGTGGGTGATGGTAGGAACAGTTGGGCTGAGCATCCCCTCCGGACGGCCGGGGAAGCTGCTCGGCTGGGGCCCAGAAGATGCCCTTCTCCAGCAGGGCGCTACCAGGACGCTCCAAGCAGGAGGTGACGTCCCCGTGGGGAGGACAGGAGGAGAAGCGCTGAGACACGGAGGAGCTCTCCTGCGTGGAGCACGTTCGGGGTGGAAGCGAGGGGGCTTCGGGTTGACCTTCCCAGCCCCTAACTCCCCCCCTGCCGAGCTGCAGCCCATGGGTGCCCCCCCTCCTCTCCTCCCCTCCTCCCGCAACTCCAGCGCCGAGGAAGCCGAGCCGGAGGCAGTGCTGAGCCGGATATGCAGCGACTCCCCGCATCCCTCCTTGTGAGTATCCCTCGCTCCTCCTGATGCCTTCGGAGGAGACGGATGGACGGACGGACAGGCAGCCAGAGGTGGACTAGTCTCTCCTATTTGCAAAGCTGGGGTGGGGGGGAACCTCTTCCCACATCCCCTTCCCCGTCCTCTGTCTTCATCCCCTCTTCCCCCTCCTCCTTCTCATCCTCTCCGGCCACGATATTCTCCCCAAAAAGAATCGGGGGGGAGGGGGGGGATGGGAGAGGAAGGAAGGAACCTGCTGGTAGGTGGAAGAAATCGGGAAAAGCAATCCCATCTGGAATCCCGCAGAGATGAGGACTCAGCCAAAAAAATAAATAAAAAAAAAAAGCCCCCCCCCGCCTAAAATTAAACCTCCAGGAGGGAGGGCGGGCGAGGGGCCGGGCTGGGCTGCTCTGCCGCACCGGGAGACCCGCTTCCTCCGCAACCCAGCGACCCGCTCCCATCCCGGCATGGGACAGAGAGCAGAAGGCCCCGGCAGGCAGGCAGGCAGACGGACAGACAGACAGACAGACCGACCCACAGGCCGGCGGGAAGGGCTCGGGGAGGAGGGGCAGCGCGGCTAGTTGGCAACTCCGCGGGAGCCCCCCGGCTCCTCCCAAGTGTTTCTTTCTGCTTTTATTTGTTTCCTTTTTTTTTTTTTTTTTTAAAAATTTTTTCCCCACTCTTCCCCTCTCTTTCTTTTGGTTGCTTTAATTTAGTAGAGGAAGCAAAGGCAAATAGTTTAATCATACCCATCCCCAGGGGCAATTTAGAAT